>NW_020448997.1:66058-348063 GCF_003343035.1 Apteryx rowi | reverse complement strand
CACCCCTAGGCACAGCTCAATACATTCCAGTTGCTCTCTCACATAAAGAGCAACTCCACCACCTCGCTTTCCTGGCCTGTCTTTCCTAAAAAGCACGTAGCCATCCATGACAGCACTCCAGTCATGCGAGCTATCCCACTGTGTCTCTGTAATGGCAATGAGATCATGGCCCTGCGACCACACACAGATCTCTAGTTCTTCCTGTTTGTTCCCCAAGCTGCGTGCGTTGGTGTACAGGCATTTCAGAAAGGTGATCGAGCATGCAGGTTTCCCAGGAGGGGTAAAAGAGGATCCTTCATAGCCACATCCCATGCGCACTTCCCTGGCTGCATTCACCTGCTGGAGGCGTCCCAACTTGAGCTGTCTTTTGCCAACTACCCTGGCACTATAACTCTCCCCTTCCCCCATCTTTCCTAGTTTAAAGCCCTCCTTACCAGGTTGGCCAACCTGTTGGCAAAGACACGCGTGCCCCGCCTCGTGAGGTGGATCCCATCTCTCCCCAGCAGTTGTCAATCTTCAAACAGGGTCCCATGGGCGCAGAAACCAAAACCCTGTTGCCAACAGCAGCGGCGCAGCCAGTCGTTAACTTGGAAAGTCCGATGCAGTAATGCAGTTACAAGTTACGGCTTCTCTCTTGATTCACCTTGTTAAAGTCAAGTCTAGGTTTTCCCCTAGATCTATTGCTGTAAAAAGGACAGTAGATTAATTTATTTCAACTACAGACATGTGTTTTCCAATTTATCTTCTGCTTTTCCTAATCTAGACAAACATAGGCTCTAGATAAGTTAGAATAAAATATCTTCTTTTACTGCTTTAAGTAATGCAACTTAAATATCTTTTAAAAACTTTGTGTCTGCATAAATAATTATATTCTAACATGTTTAGCTGGACAATGTTATTAGGTTGAGGTCAACTCCAGACTTTGTTAGGGGTTTGCCTTAACTGACAAACTAAAATACATTTTTTTCTGTCTATCCCAGTATTTCATAGTTTGTTAGTTAAAGTTTGTAAGCTAGCAGATTTGTTTAAAAGTATTTTTTATGTTAGCCTGGAAAGACTAAAAGCTTTAATAAGGACATATATAAGCATGGTTGATGATTTATTATAACATATCTTCTTTTCTTTATTGTGCTTTCTCCTAGCCATTATCTAGAAGCTCCACTGAGTTAGGCTCACTTTGAAATACGTGCCTTGATCATTGGAAATAGGTCTTACTAGGTCCTGCGTTTTAAAACAAAAATCAAGCTGTACTCACTAAGGACTTCAGCCTACTCATTTCTTCTTTACCTGGACATCCTCCATGTTTTATCTTCAAACTGTACTAGAACAACTAATTCACCTTTGTGTTTGTGTTTGCTCTCTACTAGCACTGCAAGTGAATTATTTGGCAGAAATTAGCTGCCAAATATTCATAGAAGGAATGATAGGATAATTAGAACTCCATGGAGTGTAAGTCTCTATCTTTCAATAAGGTACAGAAACATGCCTCTGTCCTAAAGAACTCCTATTCAGTTCTTGAGTTTTAAATTCAGTTTACTGCTGAGTAAACAGCAATTACAATATACACAACAATAAAAAGAGAAATTAGGCAATTTTGAACAACTGCTTCATAAGTAGGGAGAAGGCTAGAGGTAAACACACTGTGACTTCCTTATCGTGGGGTCAGTTAAGCACCAGTCCTGGTATATATTACAGCAGTCTGTAACTACAGACCTACAACACATCTTATCTGTGTTGAATGAATATAGCATCCAAATACTTTCCACTGTCTGGACTGCTGGAGCACAACATCCTTCAAACATACCACCTTCATAATCCTGCTACGCTCAGCATGTATCCTATTCCACAGGGTGAGAAAGGATGGCATGCAACAGAAAAGTCCCTATCCAAGGAGATTTAACTTCTTTTCTAGTGTTTCTGTACAATCTGAGTACACAAACTATTCAGATTGTAAATTAATACCCATAATGTAAAAATAAAATATAAAGTGGAGCTTGGAATAAAGCAATAAAGAAAAGTAGAAAATTATTTTTATAAATAAGTATGAGCAAAGAGGAGGCATGAAGGCTCAGAAAAACACTACAGCTCTTTTAGATGGTAGAGACTGCAGAAGATGAGGTTCTTACACAGATGTTATAAAATCTGGGGGAGAAACCTAGGAAGTCTGTTACTGGAGAAGTAACAAAGTGAGAAAAAAAAAGCACATTGCCAAGAAATGGTTACTCCTCACATTTTCCTAAGGTGAAACACTTAAACTACTTATCCTACCAAAATTCTTTTTAATGTATGATAATTTATAAATGGTTTCTGGAAAGAACATAATGAACTGGCTGAGAATCAGGTCTGCAAGCAATTGCTACACTCAAGTGCACTTGTATATGAAAGGGGTGAAAGGGCCAATAAATTGTCTTCCTGGCAGATCAAGAATGAGGAAGTTGAAGATTTGTCTTGGAAGTAACACTGGATGCACAGATGGTAATTTCAGACAAACAAAAAAAAGATCAGCCTTTCTCATCACAGATGTCACAGAGTCCCCTTGCCGTCACCTCAGAATAGTGACCATTCATAACCTGAAACTCCAAACTTCTTGTTGAACAATCTCTCTGGTTTGTCTTGGAATGAGGTAAGGGTTTCTCAGCAACCTACAGATTGTGATCCTAAAGGAGCTCACTTCCACAGTTAATTAAAACACAAAGTTTTTTCCTGTAATGAACTATGATCTCTCAGACAAGGATATGTTTGTTGTTTCTTTAAAAAATTTGTAGGAAGCCCGAAGTAAGAAAGATTTAAGTGGAAGTTCTGTTTCACTCTAGAGTGTATCTCTGATATCTATTCTTTTTTTTTTCTGATTTGTTCAGTTCATCTAGTGCTACTTCTAGTGCTGCTAATCACTGTAACGTGGCATTTTTTCATATACTCTGAAGAAGGAAAATCCTTAAAAATTATGTGAAGAAAATTAGATTTCTCACATTTATTTCAAAGACTAAAATAAAGGAAATACGGTGTATATGTATAAACTCTTTATTACTAAAGTTATTTTGCATGTGGACTCACAAACTTTTTTTTATAATGTAGGCTGCATTTAAATACAGGCAATTTGTAGTCAGTCCTGGTGCCAATATCCTGAAGTACGTAACAAAATTGAAATGATACAGAGATGATGGCAAGAAAGATCAAGATAAAGAACAACTTACATATGAGAAAAAAACTGAATAGACTTGAATGCTTCAGGCTGTAAAAGAGAAAATTGATAGAGATCTATAAAATCATGAACCGCAGAGAAAATGAATCATTTCCTCATCTGCTAGGACAACTAGGAGGATTCAAATGAAATTGGCAGATTGTAGGTCCAAAACAAAAGAATTTTTTTTAATACAACACAAAACTAGAATGTGGATTTTAATATTTGCTATGGGATACTGTTGATGCCAAAAGTGTACACAAGTTCAAAGAACAAGACAAAATCATGGAAGAAAAGGTTATTAAATACAAAGATATCATCTCTGGCTCAGGAAGTCCCTGAACCACAAGTTTATCACAGGGAAGTATAATTATATACTTCTTCCTTGCTCTGATACTCTTCCATAAGAATCTGTAATCTAGTCACACTTGTATAAAGTATTTGGAGCTAGATGGGCCTTTGGTCTAAGCAGGTGCAACTATTCCTGCTTGATATATTTTAGTTCACTATGGCTGTTGCAGCTATGTAAAGGTGTGGAAACCCAGCTGTCCTATAATACAGCTCAGCAGCTGAAAATGAGAAACTGCAAGTGACAAGCCAACTTTGTACAAGCTACGCAAAAGTGCTCTGTGGGGCACCAACAGTCCACACACTATAACTGGGAATTTCAATGCGGGTAATGAAGAAGTTAAGCACATATATTATCTAACAGTATGGTTCAACTTCTACCAAAGACACGTAGTCTAGTAGAAAGAGAATTAAAGTTATGCCACTTCTCTGTTTCTCAGTTCTTCTTCTAAGAAATGGGAACACACCTTTCTACCAGATCTTTAGTTGAAGAATGCCACATATAAGCCAAGTCAGTTTAAATCCCATACTGCTCACAAAAGTTGAAACTTCAGTGAGGCTTCCTGTTTTATTTGAAAGAAACACAGAAAGATCCTTTGTTCTCAGTTTTATTTATCCCCTCAGGTCTCGTTCTCCATTTGGTCTTTGAAGTCATGAAAGTAAATGTGTATACACTTCTGCCAAACCCCTGTGATCAGTCTTTAAAAATGTTAAATGTTTATAGAGCTATTATGATTATCTGTAAGATGTGCTTGAGATGTTATATCTATGACGACCCTTCTGGTCTGCTCTCAGGTACACCAGGTTGCTGCTTGTTTGGTTGTCTAGTCCTTCGATTTGTAACCGTTCTGTGCTCCAGAGTTATTAGATTCAGTGCTCCACAATGGAATTCACCTCTTCTTCTCACTGCTTCAGTCAAAACTGCCAATGTAACTTATGCAGAAATTCTTTTTCCTCTGTAACAGTAAACTGAGATCCAGATTTTTGTTTCTAGATTCCAGATTATCCTAGTCATTTGTTTTCCTATGAAAGAAACACACAAAATAAGATGATACTCTTAAAGAGAAAAAAAATTCTATTTCATCTTTTATACCTCTTTGTTCCATAACTGAACTTGGACTCAAAGAAGAAAGGCTTTCTTCTTTGGAAATGAATTAGTATCTTTGTAGATACGAATAATACTCAAAAGAAGATCAGTCAAGCAGCTAGCAGCTAAGAGCAGAGGACCTAATATAATGGATTTCCTTTCAAACCTTGACAAAGTGTTTAAAGATTTGCCAATAAGTCATGTAAACCTTCTGACACTGTTCTTATCAGACAATTTTGCTTCTATGGCCTTTGATGTCTGCATTTCTTCCTTGTTTTTATCACTATTGACTAGTTCATGAAATGCTAGTGAAAGAGGAGAGCTGTATTTTTATTACCTCCTTTTACCGGGTGTTCAGCAGGGAAAGGTTGAGGTTTGGTCTGAGTTGTTACCCAATATTCAGGGCTTTTCATGCTTCTTTTTGTTAGAAGAAGTTGATGGTATAAGCAAAGTCAAAATAACAGCTAGTGTTGTACAAAAGGAGCAACTCTTCAGGGACACACAAAAGGAGTGTCAGCTATTCTGAAACTGCAAAACTGAGCAAGCAGCATAGAGGAACCTGGCAGACTAGTCCGGATACTAGGAGCATGTGAGTGGGATAAGGAATGGAATGGGACAGCAGGGAATACCACACCTACGCAGTGGTCAGGGTGGTCTGCGTCTGGTTCTCCTCAGCAGAGCTTTGCGTAGTGGGCTTTGCTTCTGGCGCAGAAGATAACACAGAGCAGTGGAGAACACTACCCCACCCATGCACACATTTACTTAAATGTGGGGCTGGAGGGAAGTGGGGAAGAAGATGAAAGCACCAGAGACTTCACCCTTGATACCAAACAGTCTTCTTTCTGCCTTGAGAAAAGTATTTCTTTGATGCAGCTTTGTACATAAAGTCCTATTCCCTGAAAACAGAGAGACAAAAAGCAGATAGCAGTTTCCTCCCGCACAGTTTCCAAGCTGCTTTTTCAGCAAATCTGGAGCCCTAGAAGTCCACTTTCTGCATGTATTGTCTCAGGCTCCCATTCAAACTTGTTTCTTCTGATGATTGATGGCTTTCTGTCTCTTATCCACATTTTGCCAGTATAGTTTTTTAAATGGTTGATTTTCAGACAAGATGAGGACTTAAAGCTTTCCAGCAAAAAATAATTTAAGCAGAATTAGTACCTTTAAAAGTAGGCTACTTTTATTCAAGCATCTGCTAATGAATAAAAGTGTCTAAATTCAGGCACTTTCATTTTAAGGGGTAGGCAGTTAAAAACACTGGAACAGAGCACACCAACAAAATATTTCTAAATGGAAAAGAACTTCAAGAAACAGCAGTAGTTCTAAACTTTAGGCTACATAGGGACTCAAAAGTTTGACTGCCTGAAGGACATCCCTTCTTCCCTTCTCCCATCCTTTAGACTTYCATCAATACTGTTCTTGATTTCTTTCTGTACATTGCTTGACTATTGTTAGTTTTTCTGAGTGTCACTCAAATTCCCATATGACAGAAAGGCAGAGAAAATTTGATGCCCATCACTGAGAAAGTTTGGGAGAGTTCTCAAAAGTATTATATATTTTTGCATGGCTCTTACTTTTCCCTAGGGATTTCCTTATGGCCACTGTTGGAGAACAAGACTGAGAGATGACCTGTTGTTCTGACCCACTACAGCCTTTCTTATGTTCTTATAATTAAGACTGTGACATGGAAGTGGTATGTGAAAAGCTCTTATACACCAATAAAGGGAAAAAGTAGGTTGAAAGTTGCATGGAATGGGAAATGGGAAGTCAGAAAGAAAATTACCTACAAAACAGTTTTAGAAAAAGGGTTAGAAAAGGGGAACAAGTAACAAAAGAGAAAAACATTCCATTCTCCACAGAAGAGCAAGGTTTGACACTACACAAATGTTGGAGACACCAAGTCTGATTCTCTAAAGATTCTGATATAATTTAATCATTTCTACCCATATAAAGTAAATGCAGATTCTAAGCCTTCAAATGGCAAAATAAAAGTTTACATTCATCAGGCACTTGTTTTGCATCTAGTGTTACTTTGAGATTTTTGAAGTAAACTTAGCTTTGACCTCTAATCTAGTTGCATTAGAAATCAACCTTTTTGAAAGGTATTTTACATGTATGCAGTAGTATGCAGAAGTAAAGATCCGACCATTAAATTCATTCACATATTATGATAACAGTCAGGAACGACCACAGGTTTCTCCGTCACACAGAGGTAGACACTGCTCTGAGCACAAGTAAGAGCTGAGACTCTTTGCAGTGCAGCAGAATTCCCTGGTGCCTGAGTGAGTGGGGAGAGTCTGCAATCCCCTATTCTGCTCGAGCCCCACAGGCACCCTCAGCTCTCCCTGTCCCTGCCCACCCCCAGGCCTCCCCTTCCCCACCCAGCCCCAGACCCCCATCTCAGCCCACCCTGGGGCTGTCAGTCCCTGCCCTGTGAAGCTGCAGCGGTGCTGGGCTCCAGCTCTGCACGGCCTTGCCCCTGCCTGGCCACGGCCCCCCGACCCCCAGGCGCTCATCCAGCTTCGGCCTGGCACCAGCCCCCACTGTCCCTGCTGCCCCTGGCTGCTCTGCTCCCTCCAACTTGGAGGTCCACAGATCAACATTTTCTTTACAGTATAAGGAGCTGTTATTAGTGAGTATCATTGTTGAAGGGAAAAAAATATATATATATTTAGTTTTATTGTGGAATGATTAATCAAGTTAAGCCTTTTTCAGCGGCAGTTCCGACTTTGGGCACAAGAGGTGGATGTTTTCACAGGAAACTTCCAACAAATATTCTGATGAACAACTCTGTTATACTCCAGGGGGACCAGCAATTGTTCATTTCCTCCTTTATGTGGTATGTATGAATATATTTACAAAAAGTGAGATTAACTGTAAAAATGTAATCTGGAGAAAGTGCGTAGTCATGAGCTGGCTTACAATGCGCTATGTGAGTTATTTACATTTGTTGCAGGGGATCTTAGGACCTTAGATGGGATGAAGTGTCTTGTTAATATTTTGTTCTCCAGAAAAAATTTTTGAACTTTGTACACACTTACGAGACCAGAGTACAAATAGTAAAGCTGATTTTGTGGGTGATGGAGAGTACAAGTCACTTGGCCAGCACTGAATCTGTGTTAATGATGTTCTGCATGGTTGGGGTAGTCTTGTGAGCAACCACTCTCGCTCTCTCCAAACTAAGCAATTAATGACCAGAAGTCAAGAGGGTGGACAGCAATAGCCTCAGACACTACTTACATTTTACACAGTATTATGTTTGTGTAATAAGTGGTTGATATTTTTCTTTAATAAGAATTTTTCTTGAATAGGGAAAAAATACTTCCGACTATTAAATATTTGTATTTTTAACCTTGTAAGAATTTTTCCATTCCTAAACATCATGGAGAGGATATAAGACATTAGCTGTATTTCTTTTTCATAGGGACCCATACACACATTCCTTGGTTAACTGCTATCTAGCAGGATTATCAAAGATAATTTTTAAGGGGAATACAAAAGATAATTTTTTATATTAATGCAAATAAGAGCAGTACTATATATATGCACCTAAGTCAGATTGTTGTGTTTAATATCAGTTAAAATATACTTTGCATTTTAATCTTCCAAATGTTACCTAAACATGATTCTTTAACAGTCAGCAGTGTAGACTGTAAACATAGTATGTTATACAGATTCACAGTATCCAATGTGAAAAATAACCTTTTTCTTTGTACAGTCTCAGAAGGAATTGTCTAGGGACCTGAGGCAATAAATGTAGTGGGGTCTGCTTTTATATGTAAGTTCATTAGTAGACCCATTAACTTTAATGTAGCTATTTACGTGAGGGAGGATTTCTTGCATGAAAAAAAGTTTCAACAGGGAACTTAGTTGTAGCCTGGAAAGCTTTTGTGGGAACTGTAGCCAAAGACAGACCGTGCATTTTTTCAAGTCTTCATTTCTACATATTATCTGAAGAGTGCATTTTTTGTTGTCAATACAAACTTTAATTTATGGAGGATAATACTTACTTCAAAGAAGTCGTAAATTTTAAGTAATTACTTGCCATTAATTTTGTGAAACCCGATGGAGGAGATCCTTTGTTCTGTTTCATTTACATGATGAACCTTAATTTCCTGTGACAGAGCCTTAGATATTTAGAGTATCAGCTTGTGTATCTTACTATGTATCTTAGATATTTAGTGTATCAGCTTCAGAGCATTGCTCTGAAGTGGTGTATTTGAAAATATTCTCAGTACAAGCTGAGATTTTAACCTACTATTTCATGCCAGTAAGAGCATGAAGACAGTACTTAATGAAAGTGCAAATTAGTTCAGGTTTTAAGTTTGAATTTGCTTGAAGATTTTCACTGCATACTTTTTAACACTACATATTTAGATTATGTTAATTTAATCACTTTCTTTAAATGCATATAGCACTTTCCATGTAAAAGAACCACATTTTCTCATAAACATTAAATCACTTGTGGAACAATAACTGAACAAAAGCCAGTTAATACAGTTTCATGCTTCTAAATTCACTTCTTAAGAAAATGTTTAAGCTGAACAATCCAAATAGACTCTATTAATATAATATTAATAATTCAGGACTTTAAACGGAAAGAACAAAATTAGAGAATAAAAGATTTGGGCAGTGAAGCACTGTAACTGATTGTCTTGGGATGGTTTGTAATTTAGAAGACTGGAAATCTGTATTAACTTGCTGGAAAAGCATCTGTCAGGATGCTGTGGGAAAGGAGATGGGCCAGATGACCTCTCAAGGGACTTTCTGGGCCTATTTTCTATTATTTCTATAGTAATATATTTCCCTAAACTTGGACAGGTTAATCAGTTTTTAGAAACTTGAGTTAACACAGGCTTATTACAGACTTGGTAGGTAAAGAGTCTGTACTAAACAAAACCAGTCAAGCTTGCAGGAGCTGAATGTGACTTTAAACAAACTGCTTCTCTTAGCAGCCAAAAATGGCTGTTTCATGCACAGAGACCACAAACATACCCTGTCCTGGTGCCCACGCAGTGAGAAAGCAGAAGAATTAGGAATACAGTGCTACAGCCACGTATATGACAGTATTTCTGGTCACAGATTTCTTCTGTGATCACAAATCAGTTACTAAAAAACAATTTGCAATTGTTGCTTTTCTTTGGGTTCTCATCCTAACTGACCCACTTGACACATTTTTAGTAACAAGGCACAAAGTTCAATTAGCATCCCAGTTTCTTTACTACACAGAGCAATAGTAGCTTAAAGGAAGGCTGAGTCATATGCCATAGTACAGTAGTACTTAGAGTGATGCATAAACTACAGATAATATATAAATATTAATATATATTAATATAATATGTAAATATATAGATAAAACTACAGCTTGCCTGTGATGTGTGATTGGCTTTTGTCAAACAAATCCCCACAACATACTCATTCAATAAATATCAAATATAATGAATTACAGAAGGAAGCACAGATGCACAGGGATGTTACAGAGAAAAGTTTCAAAAACAGGCAAGTYTGGATTTCTGAATTAGACTGAGTTTCTTGTTTGAGAATGTTTCTTGTCTGAGAATACCCAAAACGTACCAGACACAAAGGCAAATAAAGCTAGCAGGTCCAGTGGAAAATATGGGATGATGAATTGTAATCAGTACTTTTTAAACTCAAGACCTGTTACCTTAAAATAAGATATATGATATTTAATGGTGTATACTTCACAGTTTTTAATGTTTTAGAATGACAATATATGAAAAAAGCTAAACATAGCAGAACTTAGTTGACGCTTTGAACATTGTTTGACAAATACTGTGGAACAGTGCTAACCTTGAAAAATACATCCAACTATTAATAAAATATGAAAGTTTTTCACATTCTCATTAAGTGAGGGTTTAAAATAGGACATTAGCAGTGAAAATATAATTTAAGACTAAAGTATTGCTAACGGTAGCTCTCCCGAGACTATGTAGACAGCTGTGAAAACTTAATAAAACTATAATTCCTCATATACATTGCTATCTTAACACCATGTAGACTGAGATGTTTAATTAAAATTATATAGCCTTGAATAGTCTTTTTATTGTGAAATGGAGACTTGATATGGTCTTCTACCTATTCCTTATTTTAATTAAGATAAGCTATAAATCTTTTCTCTTTTTTAATTTTTGGCTTCATTTAAGCTATTCTCCCTCCACCCCTCCAAAATAATTACCCCACTGGTAGCCCAGCCATTGTTCAACAGTCTAGTCCTAATTATTTGGACAGAGTACCATATACACCATTTAGACATTTGTAGAACAAGGTAAGTTAACTCCAGAAAGAAGCAGTGTTTTCTGATCTGATCCCCTTCATAGCCCAAGTTATAGAATATATATTGATTCCTGTTTCAAATGAAAAGTATTCTGTAATGTGTCTGTCATTTAGGAGAACATTATATCTTCTCTATATTGACAAATAACACATTAAGCTGATGCAGTATCTGATTACTCCTGTTAAAATTCAAAGTGTATTTGAAACCTGAAATCATGCCAGTTCAGCCTTTGTATTCTATTTTATCTTTGTTTGCTAGACTTAGCAATCATGTGTTCCCTGTGCATGTACGATTAAGGGTAGGCTTAGCATTACAATTTGCCATAGTTTTTCTTGAAGGAGCCTATGTGGACAACATGGAATAAGTCACATTTTATCTGTGCTAAATATTTCTGAATATATAACTCTCTATTTGAATTTTGTACTTTTCTCTGAAATTTTCAAGAGAAGTACTATCAACAGGATGGTCTAATCCACTGAGAGGCAGAGCTCCTGAATACCTCCTGGTTTTGCTCTTATTACTTTTGCTCTTCTTAGTTAATTGAGTAGCTCTATTGTGGAGATTCTGTGGTAATTTCTTTCTTTGTTTCTTGTTTTAATTTATCTTAAAATCACCACAGATATTATGGTAATTTGCCATTATAAATGCATGTAGAAACAAGGACTAATCTCTTTATGAACAAATATTAGCTTTGCAAAAATATCATTCTATTTAATAAGGCGAATATTGATACTTCTATCACCCTGAATTAATATCTTCATATTGCAAATCCTGGAATATTATTTTCATATTTGTATTTGAATAGTAAGGGAATAAACAGAAAGATAGTCTTGGCTCAGCTTGGCTGAACTTTTGGAAATATGCTACTTAATTTGAAAATACCTTCCAGAAAGATACTCAGTGAACAGAAGTGCGTGCCAAATGATGATGCTTTTGAGAACCCATTTTCATAAGTTTTGCAGCAAATCAGACTGCTACCAAATAACAAAATATTAAAAGAAAAGCTATATCTGAAGCAGTAGTAATTTTGTTTTTAGTGGTTTTGGAACGGACTTCAGCAGCAGCAAAAGGACACAAAAATTGAAGAGAGATATTATTCTTAAAATTACAGAAGAAGATTTTCATTGCTACCACAGGAGGTTCCTAAGCTGTTCTAGAAGAAGGTTAGCAACCACCATCAATGACTTCTTATTAGGAAGAATGGCAGAGAACTCAGTAAAGGGCCAAAGACCAGCAAGATGAAATAAATATACAAGGAGTAGGATTTATTACCAGAAACCAAAGAGCAATTTTTTTCATTCTTAACTAGACATCTATGCTTGGTCAGATGTATCAGACCATAAAAGTATTTCTTGCCATTAACTATAAATGGTGTCCTGGATGAGTAGATCAGAGGTGGAGGGCTGCACTGCAGACAGGTTCATTTAGTCAAATGAATCCCATACAAAAAGAACCTGAAAAATTGGGCAAAGTTCTGGAGCTATTAGGCAAGTTTCTGCTCATAATGATCCATATTTGATCATCCATCTGAAGACCCGTGGAAGTATGCAAGTCATTGTAGACTTCAGCAACGTTGAAAAAGAGCTGAGGAGAAAGAAAGTCAAGTAAATTTACTGGAAAGCATTCTAGTCCCAAGTGTAGGGGAAAACAGAATAGAGAAGGTAAATAGGTCATCATATAACTAGTATGAAAATGAAAAGCTCAAGTTTGTGGAGCTCTTGACCACTTTCCAAGGAAGTAGTGAACAGTGGTGGCAGTTATGGGACTACAACGTACAGTTCTGCTATTATTATAAAAAGATGTTGAATAACAAGAAAAAGTATGAAAGAGACCCAAAATTTTGAGGATAGTTATCACCATCGCTTTCCTTCTCACTGATATTATCTGCTACTGTATTTAAAGGACTCAACCCTAGTCATGGAAAGGAGTCACTGCATGGTCTGCCTGAGCAATTAATGTGGGTGGCTCTGTGACACTAATACTTAATAATGAAGATACTGAAAGACAATTTAGTAAGCTGAGGAATGTGATGGACAGCTACCTAATTGCTTAGGAGAAAGTTAATTCACCATTGAAGTGTCATTATTTAAATAATGCTTGTCTGTTCAACAGGCATCTACTTAACAGAGATGTTATTAAAGCTAAATTATAGCAAAGCTGTGAGACATCTCCATTTAAACAAGATGGGCAAGTCAAAATGAGTGATGAGATATTTATTTTTGTAATTTTCAGTTTAGCCATATATAGCAATTATTATTGTATGCCATATCTTTCATTACTTCATTTGTCATTTCATGTTTGGGGCTGCATGATTTGTATTTTTGTTGCTGTGTTTTAAATATATAAACAATATAAAATAATATGGTACTTTTTATTTAAACAGTTGTTTAGTTGCAGAAGTGATATAAGAAGAGGATGAGATACAAAGAAACAGAAATTAGGATTTAATATGAACTATAATAACCTCAACTTCTAGATGAACATGGTCAGGTGAGAATCTCAACTTTAAATTTTCAGCCTCTCATGGCTACAACAGAAAAGCTTGAAAATGCAAAAAGAGTGTTACCTGCAAGTTATACAACTGGAATAGATATTTTAAAACCTCTATTACTATTATTTAAATCTGATTATTTTTAAGGCAAGCTTTTGTTCTGGAGTGGAGAGAGAAGTTAAATATTAATATAAAAAATAGACTGCAATAATATCGATCTTGATTGTAAAAGCTGCCTCAAAACAATCCCCAAATCATTCAAAGCCTTAAAAACATGAACCAAAGAAATTCAGGGGAAAGAGAATTCCCCTAATGTACTCTTGTGCATTTCTTTTTATCTTCATATTTTTAGTGCCTAAAAAACTATCAATAACACAATTTAATGATTCTGAAGGCTTTCACTTCCAATCAGCAATAGAAACTAAATGCAATTTCCATGATATTTTCATGGTAATGCAAAATCTGAACACCTGTCTTTCCTACTCTTGTGTCCATTTTGTGAAGAGGTCAATATATGGGGCTGCCTCACAAATTCTATATATTCGAGAAGTCTGCACTAACATAGCCAAGGATACAACCCAAAATCACACTTGTCAGATTTCATGAAGGGATAATAAGACTATTTTCCTAAAAATCTTGAGATTCTGTGTGCAGATTTTTCTCTGTCTAAAGCAACAGGAAATTGAAATTATTTATATTTAATATATTCTATTACTTCAATACAAAATAAAATATATTTATTTTTCTTTGTTCTTGGCATTTAATTCAATCCAGACAGTTGCCTTTTAGTTTAATCTGTTCATCTGTTTTGCTTCCTTGGTTCTCAAGGTACTATCACAGTGTTGTACTAACTTGGGTCGTAAATAATGCAAAAGGCTGCTGACGTTTAAATGAGTTCTTTCCACTGTCTTTTGGATTAACACATTTTCTTTTAATTTTAGATTTTGTAAAATATTTTTAATTCCGAGTTTATTATTCATACATAACATTAGCCTTCCAAATTGCTTTATGTATTTATTTTCTTAAGCAACCTATACATTGTTTTAGTAATACTTAGTATTGTTTACTAATGCTTAGTAATATTTAGAATATAACTGCTAAAGTACCTGATATGACATGTTTCTTTGTTTAGTTGATTAAGTGTTGGCATTGAAAAATCTTGATTTTTCCGCCTTCAAAGAATGAATAAATAATATAAGATGTTTATTTACTTGTGGGTCACTTCATGATTTTACATTAGACTTAAATGTATTTTGTTGCCTAATCTGCCTTTCTTATAATATGAAAAAGTGATCTGTATTGTTGTTTCCCTTTTTCTGCTACATGGCTAAAGGTTCAAACTAAGGACCGGACTTGTCATCCTTCATTTGTGCAGGTACTTCGTCATTTCAGTAGTTCTTCTATCTTAGTGGAGCATTCATACAAATAAAGGATGAGTTAAGCATGAAGTGTGTCATTCAGCTTTAATCACTTGTGCTTGGATTATTTTCATTTTCACTGATGAATATTTGGCATTTTGATCTTTTTTCCTTTGTCCAATAATTTTAGAAGTTGTAGTTTAGCTTCTTTTTTCTGGAGGTCTGGAAGAAATTTTGCTGAGTATATAGCATAATATTGTACAATTTCAGTGCAGTATTAAAGCAAATCATTTAAAAATAAAGTTTAATTATTTCAGTCTGTTACTGAAGGCAAAGTGAGTTTTGCTTACGCAGTTCAGACTGCTCAAGCATGCCAGATGTTGTGGAATGAGCTACATAAGAACTGAAATAGATGTTTACTATTCACCAGATCAGGCATATTCCTCAGATAAGAGATCCTTTAACCAATTATTTTTTCCTTTTTTTTCTTGTTGGCCAATTGTTACATGAGTTGGGATTTTATTATTATTATTTTAAGTGTCTTTGCTCCTCCCTGGCAAGTAGGAAAAAGGCTTTATTACTTTATTCATGAAGTATTGCATATAATACTACATGCTTAAAAATAATAACTCCAGGAATAAGTTATAGACAACAACATGGTTTCACCTATATAAGACATCACCTGACACACTGGAAAAATTCTTAGTAATTCCTTATATCTTCCCCATATTTTATGGCATTATCTCCAACTTAATTTAACTGGATCCTTTTATTTATTGATAACTCCCCATTCAAATTAGGACAGTGTTATTAACATTCTCAACTGGCTATTTTTAAATGTGTTTGCTCTTGGACTTGAATAACCAATTAGAAATCTTTTCCAATTTATATTGCTTTGCTCATTAGGCTTAGAAAGTGGGTTTCTTATTAACCAGCACAGGTTTGTCTTCTTTTTGCCAACATTTTGACATATTGTGTCATAACGGAGATTCAGAAGTTCATTAAGTAGCAGCCGATTTGCTTTGCTTATTGCAAGACTACTGGTTAAAGAAGAAACTTATGAAACTTATAAAATTACAATACATAACAGTATATAAATGACAGGTCATATTTAAATAATATTAAACATTATAAAAATGATAAAGCTGAAACTAATATTCAAATATACACAATCTCTATTGACTATAATATCAACTAAGAATCTGTATTTACAGAGGTAGATATGAGTTTATGCTCTCTTCATGGAGCTCAGGCACTTTCCTAGTCATCAGCTAATATCTTCCAAGACCTGTGAAAGGAAAAATGTATAAAGTAAACTTACAGCCTAAGAGGTATAATCTGAAAGGGGGCAACCTTCCAAAGGAACACTTATTAGAGACAGAGATTACCTGTGAGAATCAGTCTGGTGAGAAGTCAAACTGAGAGATCTACAGATCCTTCTTCTTCACTCACAAGCTTCAATGTTCATAAAGTCATCTTTATATTAAAGATGTCTAGTTATGAGCTCTTGACTCAGAGTCAGTCTTATTAGTTATCACCTACAAGTATTGTAAATTGCCCATAGTTACAGAGCAGAAGTACAATAGTGAGAGCCATGATCTCTAGCATCACTTCTACTGATGATCTCTAATGATTTGTCACTTCATTGTCTTCATATCTTCCCTAGAAAGTACTAATGTGCCTTTGCTTTACAAATAAATAACAGCAAATTTGCAGAAGAACATTCAAGGAAGAAGTGAGATAGATATCATGTTTCCAGTTTGACAGACCGTAAGTTTTGTCAGTTGAGTAGATAGGCCTTTCAATTCACAAGTATTCATACATGCACTTATTTGTAACCATGGCATTACTCTTCCCTTACATGCTTGCTGCAATAGAACTGACCTCCTTACTGGATGCTGTTACCAGCCAGAACTGTGTATGAAAGTGCTATCTTTCCGTTGTTCCATATCTAACATATTAATTCAGTGGCATGTTATGTCTGCTGACGAATATAGAAGCTTAGGTGGAGATGGCTGCCAGACTGACTGATAAAAGCAGTTACATATATTGCATTTAATAAACGATATCAATCTGCAATATCAAGCTTTCTATGCCTTTTTTTTTTAGTTTAGTGCCTAACAGCTTTAATATTTCCACTGTGTGATAAGTAGATTCAGCTTAGGAGAACAAGGATGAAAATTGTCATTTAGGAAATACCAAAGGGATGCTTTTCTTGCTGCATTGTGTTGTGAAAATATGTCTAAAAACTCTTTCAAAAATGTCTCTAGCTTGCATCAGGCATTAACAACTCTTATTGCTTCATATGGAAATAGTATGAATATACTTTGACAACCTTGAAAATTGGCATGATACAAAAATACAGATCATATGAGATTTAAACTATTGCTTCTCTTATTTCTGTCTCAGATGAATTGTTTTTAATTTTAAAATTAAAGCAAGGAATTTCTAAATTAATATTACATATCACATATATCATTAAAATATAAATATTACAGTATATGTTGTATTTTAATATTATATAATATTAAGTTTTTAATATTTAGTATCGATAGTAATATGTATTACAAATATATATTATATCTTAATGTATATTCAACTGTGTGACACATACAGCTGTACTTGAAATCAGAAGGAAAGTGCACACAGAACTATTTCTTCATGACTGGAATTCTGAAATAATATTTCTGTTTCAGCCACACATTCTTAGTCCCTTTACCTTTAAGCTGTGAAAGGGCCACCTTTCAACAGTTTCTCCTCTCCTGGCTTTAGGATCTATGTGGACAATCCAGAATCTTTGCTCTGCAGTCTAATATTCTAAAAAAAAGGAAAAAGTACAAAGTTTTCATGTGCTCAAGTCTTGAAAATGTAAAATCTAAAGCATAAATAACAATACCAGTAAGAATGTCACAATTCAGGGTATTTTGCTTCCTAAATCACTGAGTGTGATGATAGACATATTCATTTGTTGAATAAAACTAGGAAATAGGAGCTTCCATAGATGGCCTCCTGGGTGTCTTGGCTTTTCCTTCTATTCAATGCTTGCATCACTCAGGAGATGTCCTCCTAAGAAATATCCTCTAAACACATGAGTGGGTTGGACTGAAGCTGTAGTGAAACTAATACTTCAACCAGTGTTCACAGAATCACAGGATCACAGGATCACAGAATGGTTGAAATTGGAAGGGATCCCTGGAGATCATCTAGTCCAACCCGCCTGCTCAGGCAGGGTCACCTAAAGCACGTTGCCCCGAATTGTGTCCAGATGGCTTTTGAATATCTTCAAGGATGGAGACTCACAACCTCTCTGGATAAGAGACCTCTCTGTTTTAGCTGCTGAGTTGCACTCCTCTGGTGGAAAGTAGTCTTGGTGTTCAGAGCATCCCCCTTAGGTCACTCCTTACCTATAAATATATATATAAATAAATGGATATATGTAAATATATACGTTTAAAACCCTACATGGATGGTAGCAGCTAGGGGGGCTGAAGAAGGCTAGTAAGAGAGCAACAGCAGGAAGATAATAGCCAACTGGAGGATGAACCGCAGGGAAGGCTGTATGTCTTCTCTGTAGATCTTTGTTAGATGTGTTCAAATTAAAATTAATAGGATCTTGACTTAGACAAAAAGTCTGTATCACATTATCTTAAACAGATGAGTAGAGGAACAACTGCAAACAATTTTCCCATGGCTTTGAGATTAGTGATTTCAAGGTGTTTAATGAAGAATAAGCTTCAAAACTTTGTCTACAATTGGAGGCATTCATAACAGTGTTCTCTCCCATAAATTTTCTGGTGTCTAATAATGTAGTTTAGTTCATGTTGCAAGCTTTCCCTCCTTGGGGCAATAATCTGATTGCTCTCTCATCTATGCACCCGTTCCTTGAAACTTGTAGGAACACAGTATTTTTAAGTGGTATTGATGTACACACACCCACAAATGTTGACTGACACCTCAATTCCTTAGGAAAAATTTAATTAAGAATTAGTCTTTCTATGTCTGTCTGCCAGCTCCTTACAACAAGCTAGATGACTCTCGTACAAACTAAGTGCATTACTTTTTAACACTGATGATAGCTTTAGAATTTGTTTTACTACTTATATTCCAAATATGTCCAAAGTAGCACATTATACTGCTTTCTTGCCTAGTATTAGACAAACAAATCTCACTTCATTCCCAACCTGCTTGTTGCACACATTAAATATTATAGCAAACAAATGTGGTTATATTTCTTAATGTGGTGTTACTACAAAGTAAACACTTTGTACACTCTGTAAATCTATTTTACCTAAAGCAATAAATGGCTAGAAAAACAACATTCCTTTATAGAATGCAAACTACAGAGCTACAAGAATAGAAAAGAACCCTGAAGTGATAAAGTGGCTTTTTTATCTCTTATATGAGATACTTTCAGACCAGTCAATAGGGATATTCCAAAATCTTAAATGTGAAGTTTTGACATTGTCTGCCTAATAATTTTAGTGTAGCTACTCATATACTAACAGGCTATCTTTAGATCATTTATATCTGTATGTTAATTGCAATCCACTTTATATGTCAGGAAGGGCCAAACTTCTGACCAGCATTCAAATATGTTCAATATTCAAACATTTTAATAGGAGCAAGAAGAGCCAGAACTTCCCTGACTCTCCAGCTGACCTCTCAACATTTCCCAAGCTTTAAGCCCCTGCCCTGACACACACAGTAATTGATACAGTTTAATGGAATTTTTCAAATATATTCCTGCAGAGACTAGAGGCCTGGAAGCCAGCATACTTCAGAGTCCAGAAAGGCCACTATTAGTACGTAATGAAAGAGAGGGGATAGATGATCCAATAACCCAAAAGAAATAGAAGTAAGAATCTCATAATTAAAAACCATATAAGTATCCTCAATCAGATGGATACTTCTTTAGATTCTACCTTTTATTGTAGGGAGATCTATTATTAAGCTTATGCACTCTGGCCTTGGAATGCAGTAAAGAGCTATTAGGCTTCTTCCATCAGACAAAGGTAGCTTTGATGTACAAATCAGGTGAGGACTTTTTAGATACAACAGCCTGTAAGCTTTTTTCCTCTGTAGACCTCTTTAAGAAATATTTTGATCAAAGTTTTGGCATCCAGATAAAAAATGATTACAACTGGTGCACTAAAAGTAAACTAGCTTTGTAAAAGGAAGAAGGCCCCTATGCAAGATCAAATATTTACATGAGATACAGAGTTCTAGGACTACTAATAAAAAGATCTCCTTTTAAATAAGAAGAAAGAAGAGTATTTGAAATTGCCAGGATATCCTCTTTCATTCAGAATATAAAAGAAAACTGTTTTGGGGAGCCCTTTCAGAAATGAATTTAAAATAACAATAATTTCTTCAGTTGTTTGTAAAAAACAGTAGTAAAAATGGGAATAACATTATACAGAAGAAAAAGACATGAACATTTCTTATCATACATCCCATTTGTTTTAATTATAAAGCTATTAGGACAGTAGATTGGGGTCACAGAAGAAGCTGAGGGATTTGCTTACTGGTAATAGGAAACAAGATGTCATTACATGCTCATGACTATGTTCTTCATACAATATACATATTAAAGTTGGAAAGAATTACAGGAAGTAATCAAAGCTATTTTTAGAAATGAGGATATGAATTAAATTGCTATAAATCACAGGTATAGTGGTGTGGTTGAAAACAGTAAAGAATGACAAATGTCTTCTAAAGTGTATAGATAATAAATTTAGATATTTTGGCACTAATGTTTTGAAGAAGGAGGACCTGTTTAAATTAAATACTCACTGGCAATTGTTTACCATCACATAAATGGGAAAATATTATTACTGGTGAAATGTCCTGAAAAATTCAAGGGCTTTAAATGAATAGTTGACATTTTGTATCTCTTTTTCCTGAATCTCTTTTAATCCACAAAAATACATTTTTTAAAATAATTAAACAATTCCTATAGGTTAAATTGTAAGTTAATACACCAAATGGAATAACTGAAATAATTCTGTAGTGAGACAAATCAGGGCAGTGCTGTCATAGAATTCCTAGAGGAAACACTTCATCAGAAATACTGATAGAACAGAACTTACTGACCTAGATCTTGTAATGTAACTGAGTCCAAAACCCTTATTCTAAAACTTCTGGCAAGCATGAAACAGTCTCTGAAATTTAGAAGTACAAATGGCAATATTTTGCACTTTGGGCAATATATAGTTAGCCAGAATGCTATATACATGTACCTATACACATACATATACGTGCACACATACACACAGCAAGAAGAGAGAGACATATTTTCACATCAGAGTCAAAAGAAAAATTGTTTAAGCCTTGAAACAAGTGGAAGGATTTATTTATGGCATACAACCTGAGGCAACATTATATTTATAATAAATATATTTTGAAAAGATAGTTGTGTGTCATAGTAAGCCATGTAAAAAAAGCTCTCTTAGAAAACAAACTAATCAAACTATTTACCTTATGAAATTTCATACAGAAATCTGAAACATGCAAAGGCAATGGAGGTTGTTTTGTAATATATTATTTCAAGGCTATGCTTTTAAAAGGCAAACCTCAAAATCTGGATTTTGAAGTATGGATTTATGAAGTATAAATTGCAAATATGAATCAACAGCAAAAGATTAGAATGAGCTAAGGCAGATCACACATATTATCTCAAAATTAACCACATATAGTGCAAATTCAGTACTGTTTCACAGAATATTTTAATTTTTTATATAATAAGATAGTACTGTTGTTCCAGATATCAATGTGAATGTAAAATTACACAAGCCCCATATCACAGAAGATGTAATGGAGAAGGGAGAGCTAGTGTAGGGATTCAAGAACTGACATGGAAATGAATTTTGCAACAGCAATCTGGGAAAATATGAGTGGGGAAAAAACATAATAAATCAGAGAAAAGGTTGTTACGGTAACTGAGATATGAGATGATAAAAGCCTTGTTGAGATTTTTTAGCTGAGTGAGTGGATAAGAAAGAGGGTCACTATGACTGTGTATTGCTAACATTTCAAATTCATTTTAATTTATGTTTCATTGCAATTTTTTGGCAGAACCACTGAGCCAGCTTATCTTTTGGATGAAACACTTAGGGGAAACTGCACTGCTTTTTAAACATTTCTCAGATTGTTACTAAGCAGATGGATAATTCTCATGTTGCACTTTTCACAAAAATGTTTGTCTGAATTTAATATGTTATTTTGCTGACTGTGTTTTCTGAACATTTCTACAATGCTCCAATACATGCCCTTCTGCAAAAATATGAACAGTATTGTTTAGCTTCTAAATATTTCTCACATGTTAAGTGCATCTCACAGCAACGACCTGGGCATGAAGTAGAAAGTACACAGCTTCTTTATTCTGCCATCATGAATATTGCAAATTGAAGAAATATTTTACAATGCAATTTTGACTAGAATTTTTGTAAAAACAATATTCTTGACTGAAAATTTTGCTCTTTGTGTTCTTCATCACATCTGGGTCCTACAGTACTCAAGTTTTCATTGATATAATCATTGCAATATAGATTCTCTTCTGACTCAAAGAACATAAAAAGTTAAAAAAATTCAGTAATATCAATAGTTTGTATCACAAATACAAACATCTTTGAGTCCAAAATATATTTACCTACACTTTTTTTAAAAGCTACAAACATAGCAAAATTCTCTGTTCTTTGAAAGCTGGGCTAACTGAATTTGGAAAGTGGAAAAGTGGTGAATATGGAACCCTTTTAATACTATTTTTGAAAGTCACATTTCACAGTGGCTTCCAGGCTTTACAGTACTGCTACCAAGTGTTTTAAACATCCAGTAGAATGTACATTTGTATGGTGTGTTGGAAGTTTTTTTTAAGAAAATAAGTTGCACATCCACTAGCATTAGTGAGAATCTTAATTTTTTCTTTTGTTATTTATTACTGTGGAGGGGAATTGGAAAGGAAGAGGGGGAATAAATACTGTACTCACTGAGAAAAGTGTTGAAGACATATTTCTAAGGATAAATATTGTTTGACAGGCATGTAGAAATAACTGCTTGGACAAAAACTCAAAGTACAGTTGCTCATTTACAAGAAATTCACGGAACTACTCCATGTTTGAAACTCCTTATTAAATAGATCTTCTTTAACGTAACATATGCAAAGGCTAATTTTTAAATGAGAGAAAGCTATTCCTCTCATGAACTCCTGATTATGTAATGAGTCTCATTTATACTGTTAAATTAAAGTTCAGCATATAGCCATATTGTTTTGCTTTTTTCCTTGGAGTCAAGGTGTTTGATTAATGGTTAGATCTATCTTTTCTCTTGGTGCAGAGTAATTGCACCATGAAAAGAAGAAAAGTGAATGTCTTTTGAGAAAAAAAAACTGCCTGGGGAAACTAAAGAAATCAAATAAATAGAGATTTCAACTGTTAAACACTGTGAAAAACAAGTGTGAAGCTTCTCTGCTATCAGGCTTCTTGCCAAAACCCTCGCTGAGTTGGGATAGCTCAAAACATACTGCTGCAACACCTGAGGTCTCTTCTGGGTCCCTTTTTCTCCTTCTTTGGAAGACGTTTTAACAATTTTAAACTTGTCCAAAATGACCCAGCAAGTTCTAGCTGTGCTTTGCTAGTGTGACACCACCAGTGCATGCTGCCTGCAGTGGGGCCTGACATGACCATGTAAAAAGATGCCAGACCAGCTGGGATAGTGCTGGAAGACAGGGCTAGGTGAAGGAAAGAGGAGCTGGGATGTCATGTCCATACAACCTGCCAAACCTGTCCCTGGGCTCATCAGTCACTGATCTGCCCCTTAATTTTTTTCTGGAGAGAGGGGAGAGGATGGCTGATTGCTCCACTCCAGAAGGGATCCTGATGCTCGGGGAGCAGGACCCTGGCATGGAAAGGGAATGACCCAAAGAGACAGCATAGGTGCCCCCATTGTCGCTTAAATATTAAAAACAGAATGTCCATTATTAAAATAATAACAATGGCAAGCATTATGCAGTAATATAATTATCAGATTTGTTTTACAGGTTGTTAACCATTTTTCAAAGTGAGCTTCTTTACATTATTCAGATCATATATAATCTGATTTTTTTTTAATTAACCTTAGTGAAAGTGACCTCTCATATATCAAACCAGACACACCTGTCAAATGCTAACATAAAAGAAAAGTAAAGGAGGCTGGAGTTTTCAAAACAAATAAACTTTGAGAACTAAAATAATAGTTTACTTGTCCCATCTTTTGATAGGACACTTAGAGAAGTATTTAACCCTGGCTGCTAGTCTGTAGATATTGATAGTCTAGGATACTGATAGTAGATGAAAAAATAATCCTTCATTTCTGCTATGAATGCCCATGAGACTTATCAAAGGGTAATATCCAGCACTTTGTAATACCTGGTTCTGAACTGTATTCCAACACTTCCAGTGGCTGGAGAGGTTTACATTTATTTCAGGGCTCTATTCCAGATTCGTAGATTAGTCATTACTAAGGGACATATCTAATTTTCTAAGGGATACAATTTTATTTGCATTGATTCACAGTATCTGAGCAGTACACACAAACTAAAATCTCCTAAAATCTTCTCTCTTGGTAAGCATACAATATTTGTCTGGAGCAGAGCACTCTGCATTCATTACAGCTTTAGCACACAATGATGCCGTACAATATTTGAAATGTTTTGACAATACATTTTAATAGATCTGCACAAAGTACGTATCCTATTCATCACTTTTTATTCCACATAAAATGCAGAATGTTAACAACTTCTCTGTTTTATCTGCAATGTGTATAGAAAGACTTTGAAACAAAAACAATATCCTTGGCAAACACTGATTTTGTCAGTGGCCCGTCTCTGCCATCAAGGACCTGCATGCTTTCTTCCCAGCCCTTCAGATCTCTGTTCACTGAAATCATGATTTGACATTTGAAACTTCTAGGTTATTCTGAGCTTTGAATTTTCAAGTACTTTGGAGAGCTTGCTGCATGCTTGTAGTCAGGTATTGCAAAGGGAAGATTCCTTTGACTTTAGCACACTTACAGTTAGCAGTTCAGATCTGGCATCATTGTCTTTAAAGCCAAGCATTTTTCTAAAGTTCTGGATTTCCTTAGATACTAGTTTTTAGATAATGTTAAAGTTTATCAGTATGTAAAACTAATTTTTGATGTGATTTTTTATTATCATCTACATAAAAAGCTGCATAGTCAAGAAGGCAATGAATGAGAACAGAGATAGACATTCTTGTCTAATTCTGCAATGTAATTTGAAGAGTTACTTTTGAAATTACATAAAAAGCAATTATGTTTTTTAAATTGGGTCAAGGGGATGTGACCTTAATAAGAAAGTTCTAATCTATGAAATCAAGGCTTTCTTTGCATTAAATGTTAAACTTCTTTTTAACTGACAATAGGAAATACAAATATTACCAAATTCATACGTTATCTGACTTTTGGCTTTTAGCTGGTAATGCTATCTTACACATATGTAGATGTAGGTGTAGGTACAGACAGATAAGCCTGTTGTGAAATTCAATCAGAGTTCACTCACAATTCTCTATGACTTTTATGTTTCCCTGGAAAACCTCATATATCAAAATTATTTTTTAGAGAACCTTCCAGTGCTGGAAAAGCTGAAGTAATGAGGCTTCTATAATGAATAATGCATTCCATTAGGGAGTATCACTAATTTTTGTTTACTACCAATTGAAAGCAATGAAATGCTCTTGAAACCTTTGAGCTAATAACATAATTTTAATCCCCTTTTATGAAATATTTCAGAGACCAAGAAAGTTTTTTAGAGACACCAACATATGTGTTTTTCCCCCACTTTTGATTGTAATTACACCCTTTCCTATACAACAAATCAGGGTCACAATAAAATGACAAATCTTGTTCTATGTTGTATTGCTTTCCAGCAGTCAGATGTACTGTGTTTTTATGTAGAAATAATAATGACATACCTACTTTATTGTTTTTTCCTTTTTAAAATCAAATCTGTCCTAATAAGGAATCAGTAAAAAGCTGAATTTATGCTGAAATCCTTTCCCCCCGAGATCTATAGAATTTTAAAGAGACACCTTTTTTTTTTGTCTTGAAAACATGCACTGAGCTACAGTTATTAGTAAGAGAGCAATTATTATATTTTAAGATAAACTGTTCCTCTTTTTTTAACTGACTTTAAAGCTGAAGAGGCACAAATTTAACAAACATATCATTTATGGTTCTTTTTCTTCAGTAGAAGCCTAATATACATGCAGAAATCAGTCATTTTTCATATCAATAATTTGCCCCTTCTGAAAATGAGCCTCTCAAAATAATCTGAGTGGGTGGTTTTTTTAGTTCTGCCAAGATATTTTTCCTTTTAAGGACTGATAACCTGTTATGAATGTCAAAGGGAAAATTCAAAGGGAAGAGTTATTTATAAAAAAATGATTTTTTTTTTATTATGAACTCCTGTGCAACAAGCATCTCATTTCAAATTATGCTGTCTCTACAACTCTGTGCATGAGTGCTATCAGAAATTTCCAGAGCTCTTTTCTGTAACTATCCCTACTGCTTGCTCAGTTACCACCTCACTCCTGCATACCTTTTTATCTAGATACACAACTGAAATGCGAAAGATTCTTAAAAAGTCGTTCTTAAGTGGATGTGCTTTGCTAAATCCTAAAGCCTACATACTACCCCATGAGAACATGAACTGTTTCTTCTCCTGAAAAGGAGACACAAACTCCACATTATTACATACCTCAGGGATAGACTACCATCTGATTTTTTTTTTTTTTGCTTTTGTTTATAAAAGGGTTTTTATAACTGAAAGATGTTATTATTATGGATTATTTTATAAAGGGGTGCCATACAATTGAACACACACCCTCTGCATTAGGTTGTGTGTCTACTCCATATGATAGGCCACTGTCACTTGTTCTGTCATTGCCCTCAGGAATAAAGTTTGAGGGGAGAAATACAGGAGAAGTCCTACATGGCCATAAAAAAAAGATTAAAATATGAACCTAGGGATTTTTGTGAGAACACTGTGATAGTCCTACTCAAACTGGTGTATCTGGTTACCTAACTTATGGTTTATTGTCATCTCTGCTTTACTCCCTCCTGTCTCTGACATTTCTAGGAATCACTCTTTTTTCATCTTTATAGGAAAACCAGACATCAACATCATGCCTATTCAAGCAAAACCAAAAGCTGCCTTATTTTCCTTCAACACTCTATCTTTCCTGTTTAATGTTTAAATTATTCAGATACCTGAGTCTTTCTGTCAGCTTCACTTCATGTCTGCTACTACATTATTCAGAATTTCTCCACCACACAGTTTCTCCCTTGTAGTGTGGTAATCTGCAACATTATTTCCAACAGCTGATCCTTAGATTTTACCTATGAAGCATCTATTTTTTATATCTGAGATTTAGTTTTATACTGCAGGTGACTGCAGTAAATTACCCTTATTGTCTAAAGCTGGGTTGCAGGGTCACTGATTCTGCATTTGTGCATTGCTGTGTCACGTTGGAGTGCAGGTTTGAGCCAGTTCAGACGCAAGGGCACATTTCCAACAGCACTGTTCAGTTAGCAAGAGCTAACAATAGCAAGGTTTGGATGGTGTGAAGCCTGATACCCTGACTGCCACGTGTGGAGCAGTTCACTTGTCCGTCCCTTTTCACCACGGGGCTGCCCGTAGATGGGTCTCTTTGGAAGAGTTGACCTTCTTTTTGTAACACCAGACTTCCCCTATGTTGCTGGCCAGAAACAACAGCCCTGAAAGTGCTACATCACTGCCAGGACATCAAATGTAGTACAACATTGCAAAAACAATACATTAGTTTGCTTTCGCCTGAGCAGTGACTGCTTCAACAGAAGCATGGATCCTTGCCTGATGACAGCTTTACATGTCCTGATGCAGCTGTATCAAGACTCTCTGTGCCAGGAATGAGTCTTCTTATTCATTAATGTTCATGTAAGGGAGAGAAGGTACATGTAGGGATGGAATAAGAGCAGGTCAGCCTGGCCCCAAGGCTAGAAACTCTCAATATACTGTCAGGGTTTGTGTGAGGATTAAACACTGCTTGCAGAGGACTGTGCTGCAAATGTGCAAGGGCTGACAGTGAAGGAAGAACTTCAGGGAGGGAAAGGTGATGTCTGTGGAGACCTGTGCCAAGTCCATTCCCTACTTTGTGTGAGCACAAAGAACATGACTAGTTTGATGCTTTTCCAATCCTTCTAGCTAACCTGGAAAAGTGACTTGCTCAGGCCTTTCACAATACCTATGTGTATCAGCAAGATCAGCAGTCTGGGCTGAACGTATCCAGGTAGATGGAGTCACTGTACTCTCCTCTACCTGATACTTTGACTGTCCTGCTTTATTCCCTGATACTGGGGTATATAAAATTATAGTTCTTTTGGCAGCTCAGCAGTATCCAGGACCACTTCAGTTAATATAAGAGATGGTTCCAAAATATGTTTTTGGTCCACAGAAGGGAAGATGAAAGAGGAAAGATGAAAACCTGAGTTTGACCTCTGCTGCCTTACCTGTTTGCCTGTTATAACCTATGGAGCAAGCACATGAGGGAGGAGATGTAAGAGGTGGGATGAAGAAGTCCATATAGAACTATAGCCAGCAACTGTCTGTCATAAGAATCAGGAGGGTCACATTGTGATGGATGCCTTGGGAGCTATTTTATGCAAAATCACATATTTCTTGTGCTGCAGAACTGTGTATAGTTGAACTGAAGTCAATAAACCATCATTCCCCACAGCTTCTGTTCTCAGTCTCTTTTTCCCATGTCTTATTTGTTGCTCACAGAACTCCTGACATTTGAGGACCACAGTTTGGATCACTGACTGACCCCCCACATCCCAACACATGTACACAGACTCCTTCCTAGACTGTTTTCTAGATCCCAGAATTGTAATTTAATTGCTTAATAATCACAATCTAATTGCTTAATAATTGCAACATGATAATTGCTCAATGAAGAAAACACAAGGAGTGATTAAAAAGCAATGCAAAATGCATAAAAAGTACAAAATGCAGACAACTATTTACAGATATGTTCAATTTTAAAGTGGAAGGGATAAGGAGTGACATGTTGAAAAGTTATTTGCCAGAATCATTTGTCTGGAAGGCATCCTAGCAAAAGTCCTGCTATTGTCTAGACATTGCCCACTGCGGTTCCTCAGTGTTCCTCTTCTTGAGGGGTCAGGATATGAGTCCTGGGCTGAGGAGGTGCAAGAAAAAGGACTGCAGAAGACAGGCATCTGCATACAGCAAGAAATAATGCAATGGAGGAAGAGACAGGTGATACTCAGGTCTACTCACTGCCCGAACTAGCTCTTTTATCACATGCCTTAGCTTCTGCTGTTCCTCCCACTCTTGAGTTGGAGCAGGAACATATGCACTCAATAGACTGCTAGTGCCACTTGGCTTCACTCCACAGCCGCCTGCAGCACTCTCCCCACTCCCAAATAGCATGTGTTCACTTTGCTGTATCCTCACTCATGACCGTAGCTTACTATTCCTTGTTCCCATGCACTTGCTGCCACAGTAGATTTGCCATCCTCTTAAAGGAAGTTTTTGTTGTAATGCCTGGCTTCATCCACAGATGCTTAAGACAAGAGTGAAATTGTTATCGTTCTGTCCCCAACTAGACAAAGGACTCTTCTTCCAGCAGGAACAACTCTTCCTCTATCATTACATCCCACTGCCTTGGCCAGTGCTGGTGATTGCTGGGCTTTGTAAGTGCATTTATGGCATATGGTGATCCCATGGCCCATGCCCTGCTGTCTGCGGGATGGAAAACAGGCAGGCATGTTCAGACTGGGAGAAAAGTGAAGACTGCTTGCTGGTGATAGCATGCTGTGCCTGGATGTTCCCAGGATACAAATGTCCCCTGCTGTGGGAGAACTAGGGGGTCTGATCCTTGGATGAGGACTAGCAATTGGTCCACAGGGAAAAGAAGCAGAAGGAAAGACAGTTTGTTGATGACAACAAGAAGACTTATTTGTACACTTCCAGGACACATGGAGCAGAACAGGATCTTAGGGGGATATGAAGAGCAGCAGAGGCTGATGGCTTCACTGGGGACAGCTTTCACTTTTCATATCTAAACTTCATTTTGAATGACATGACATTGAGCAATGTCCTTCTAGGTCAGCAAAAATGATTCTTTGCTCAAGCCAAGGATGACCRATTTTGTTATTAGACAGCATGCCTTTAGAGTGTCTGGACATTAGTGAAGTCTGTTATTTCAAGAAACAAGTATGACATGCTGCTTCTCTAACACAAACTGAAGGAACAGCAGCTGGATGCACTTGTCCTTATGTCAGTGTAGGTCTGGGGTATGGCATACAGGGCAGATTCAGTCAGAACAACAGAGTGGGGTAGAGTATGGAGACGAACTGGCAGCACTGGACTGACCTTTGGCAAAATGACCACAACCTGGCAATATATCAGTCATCAGTTCCTTGCTATGATTCAGCTATTGCCCTGGGAATCCTTCTCCCACCAAGAAAGAGGTAAACTATCCACAGAGAATTATTCCAAATATCTTGCTACAGTTCTGGAATACAAAGGGGTAATCTAGGTGTGTGGCTTCACAAAGTGGTCAAGTGCCTAGAAAGGGCAGGCTGCTTCACCAGCCCCAGAGTACTCACTGTTGTCCTTAGGCCTGCCCCGGAGGTTTGCCGTGGTCACGCGCTGCCCTTGTAAGCTGGCTGCGCTGGTTCTAATCAGAGAAGAGTGCAGGTGCATGACAGCAGAACTGGCAAAATTCCCCTGCCCTCAGAAAACAGCCAGATTAAAGCTACCTTTTTAGAGTATTTTGAACAAGCTTATACTGGCTCAACACTTTGCATAATGGAACCACAGACATTTTGACTCAGCAATCAAGCACACTAAAACTGGATTTATTATCTTGTGGAACAAGGGCTTCACTGATTATAAGAAGAAGAATGAGAGGTTAAATGGAAATCCATATATAGCAGATTTTTGCTGTTCTGAATGCTGTAGTGATTTCTGCCATTTCTCCTCTCTTCTCCACACTTTTTTCTTTGAAATTAGGGCAAAAAATGTTGGCTCATGACCTTCGAGTTTTATATTTGAATGCCTGCTTTTCACACTTCTCTTTTCTCTCTCCTCATTAAGTTAAAATCTTTCCAACATTTTGCAAGTAAATCTCTGCTGTAAAACTTAGAAAAAGTGTATGATCTTATGCATTCTGACTCCTTTCAGTTCTTCCAAAAGCTGCTTTGAATAACTCTTCAATTAAAGTTTTACCTTAGGTGTTTTCTGTCTATACTTTCAGCAAGACTTTAAAACTAGTATCTGCCCATCATCTAATTTTAAGCTGTATCTTGCCTTTTTGCTACTGTAGGGTTCTCTTGTTTATTTCTTCTAGATCAGTTTCTAGCAGTCATTCAATCTTCCATGCAAGTAATTTTGCCTAACTTCTACAGCAGAGCCTTAAACTAAGTGCCCATGTGGCACGTCTACGACTAAGTGTTGTGTGGCATTCTTCATCCCTGCTTTTTTCTAACAGTTATGCTTTCTTTTGGAGCTGCATAGATTTCTCCACTCCGTGAATGGAAGCACTCTTCTTCACAATTGTTACCAGGGTTTATTTTTAAGGCTTTTCTTTTATCTTTTGAAGGTCCATCCTCTGTAAATCTGTGATCTACTTTACTGGGACAGGCAGCTGATAAAAACAGACCACTTAGTTATCTGCTAGATATCTAGCATTTTGGATTGAAAAAAACTGATGGATTTTACTCTCAGCTGATTAGGCATCATCACTGAGCACTCTTCCCCACCGTCTGAGGTTGGCATAAATATAATAAATTCCACAAGTAATAGAAAACTGAGAGAACCAGGACTTAAAGGAATAATGTCAGGTAATTTCCTTACACAGGATTTCTGAAACACAAGTATATGTTTTATCCGATCTCAGAGTACAATACTGCTCACACAAACAGTTCACATCTACTGTTTGTTGAAGTTTAAACTCTTCAATAATGTTAACAATTTCACAAAAACTTATATTTTCAGAGAAAATGGCCAAGTTAGACTAAGATTTTTTTGTTGTTGTTATGGTAACTATTTCAGAGTTAATGAAAACCACTGAATAAAACCACTTCCATGAGGTTAGCAAATTTTTAGATAGGAGATATTTGTATCTAAATAATGTTATCCATTCTCTACTAGGACTTATTTTTCAATGAATGTACTATATGTAAGGGATATTCAAAATCACATTGTTGTATTTATGAGACATTTTTTGTAACAGAATTAGCAAGAGTTGATTGCAAGTAAGCAATTCTCACCTAACACATAAAAGTAAATTCTACTATTTGGAAAGCAAGGTGTAGAGAGAACTTATTCTGGGGGCGCAGGGGGTGTGTATCCTTGGCAAATCAAATACCATTTCTAATTCTGAAACTCCTTTGAAAAATGAGGAAAAGTAATTGACAATATCTATTATATAACCCTCAGCATCAAATGATGACATATCTATCTCATCTATGTTGTTTATGCAGAGTATAAACTATGCAATTAGCTGGAAGAATATATTCATTCTCATTTTCTATTAGCTGGTAGTCAGAGTGCTATCTCCCAAAGTTAACATTATTAGTTGCAAGTAATGATGCACTGTCAAAGCTCACATCATTTGATTGCAATATACTTTTTATCTTTTCCAAAAGCGTATAATGCAGTTTCATTGTTGTCTTGAAAGTCATATAAAATGACAGATTACCCTTTAACAGTTCAGAAACATATAATTATCAGAGAAATGTTGCCATGTCCATGATTGGAAGCATCAGTAGCCACACAGGAGAAGGTGCTCTTTTCAGTCAAGCATTCATTCATCTGTGTATAGTTGAAAGAAGAACAAATATAGAGCTGCCAACGTACACAGCTTTTGAACTATCAACATGTATCATTGAGCTATGATATACTGAACTATGGTTGAATATTGGAAAACAACATGATTTAATTTGCTGTCACCATAAGTGAGCTGTATGAATGACTGTGATTAATATTGTGATACATTTTTGTTGATCGTACAACAGCTGCCTTTGTGCTTTTTGAAGTATAAAGTATTTTACACTTCATAGAAACAAAGTTGAAAGTGTTTTGTTCTTTAGGAGCTATGCTTTTATGATTTGTCCCATTTGCATAGCATCTTATATCTGACAGTCCTTCATGAGTAATTGAGAAACTTCTGCATAAATTACAGCAAGCCCCATGGCAATTATTGCTTTCTTTACTGATCCATGCAAAATCAATTCTGTGTTCATGTAGGATTATTCTTCATCACCATCATAATGACTGCCAGAGTCAGGATCAGTGTAGTGATATAAGTAGATCCATTAAAGTACATAAAAATGCTAACATTCTGAGTCAGCCTTAGCACATGTTTATCCTATTTGTTCTGTATCTCTTCTGTGCTGGGTCAATAAACCTTATATACTGTGCCCCAGTTAGGTTAGGATTATTGCACAGGAAAAAAATCACATATGAATACCAAAAGGTTAAAAACCCAATTTTTTTATTTTCAGAGCAATTTCTTTTAGGTAGACTACAGGTTGACCTATCTCGAACCTGTCTTTTGCATTTAAATGGATGCTTAAACCATTTCTGTACAAAGCATGTAAAAAAATTCAGGATTCATTGGTGTGGTGGAGTGCAACTCCACCCCACCTCATCTCAGGCCCAAAGTGTGGTGGAGCGCAACTACCTCCCACCCCCTTATCTCAGGCCCCAGCTGACCACAAAAAAGTGACAGTGCCCAGTGCTGACCAGGAGGCACTAGGCAATACTGGTTGCAACTGGTGAGGCCAGAAATAGGCATGAGCTCAGCAAAAAGGGGGATATTTTCCCCCAACACGGCATGAGATCAGCAAAAAGGTACATCTCCACACCAAATATTGTATGACCATGAGTCAAACTCCATGCCCATAAATAGCGCTGCAGCCTAGAGCCCATTGAGCTCTCCTGTATGGCAGTGGGCTGCACGGCAGTGAATCTTCCCTTGAGCTGGGATGCCTCTCAAGGTTACTCTCCTGGAGTTAAGAGAACCTCTGACAAGAAAACGTTGGAGTGGTAAGAAACCGAGGCTCAGGCAATAACAAATGTGCAGGAAGATTTGCTTGCTGTGAGTACACTGTAAAGCTATCTTCAATAAATCTGTCTGCAATAAACCCAGAGTTAATATACCTCCCACTCTGTGACAATTGGTTTTAAAACTGTTTCATCAATGTAGACTGTTATTGTTTGATACYAGGTAAACAGGACTTGATTCAGGTTTCAGATTTCAACAGCAATAGCTCAGAATCAAAATTGCTCTGGGGGAGCAGAGCTTTAATCAGTTGTTTCCATTTATTTGCATCATTCTGACTGGGTTCTTCAGTCTTGAAGATGCAGGGTCATTATTTCTGAGGAAGTATTTGAAAAGTCTTTCAACCAGTTCTCCTCTGAAACTCTCATGCAGTCTTTATCTTGACTTTAAAGACAGCCTGTTTCTTCCTCCAGTTCTGCAGCACTCTTTGAAGCCCTCCTCTTATAATCTTCATAGTTGCTCAAACCATATCAGCATCACAGTTTATCGGGAGTACAGAGTACTCTGCAGGCTGCTGAGTTAGGCTGAACATTTGCAAGCAGCTCTTTTAATGTGTCTACTAAAGGAAGCAGGCTTTTGTGACCTTGTTTCAAAGCCTTACCCTACATACAGTCCTCGCTGAACCTTTGTATAAGACATCTGAGAAGCCATACGTTATCATGTTATTTATCTCGCAAATAACAAACAGAACAAGGGAGTGAAATTGAGTTTTATCAAGTGAGTCTCAAATCTGAAGCCTTTTTCATTATCTTCACAGCTGTTACAGACAGCGCTTGGAGAGCCCACTGCAGGGAATTTTAATTCTACTTTTTAGACAAGACGGCTGCCCTGGCTCACCCTGAGGGGCAGAGATGGAGCAGCAGAGAGGTTTCTTCCTTTTGCGCTGTACTGAGCAAGCCCTAGAGGCGGTTACCAAATAGGAGCTAACGGGCAGCCCCGGCGGCGACGCCAAGGCCGGCCTGGGGCTGGGGCAGCTTCGTGGAGGCGGCGGCGGGACCCCGAGGCGCTCGGCGCCCCCCGCCCCGGCCCGGGCACCCGCCGCCCCGGCGGCCCGGTCGGCCGCCGCTGGCTGCGGGGAGGGCACCGCCACCCATGACGCCATGGCGCGCCGACGCCGGCCGTTAGTAGCGTACACAACCTCCCCCCGTCCCCGGCTGCCGCGCCGGACCCGCCCTTCCCCGCGCTCCGCGATGGAACCTTCCAGCCCACCCCGGGAATGGGAGCGCCCCCTCCCAGCGTGAGGCGGCCCACCCCGCACCGTCATTTCCGGGGCTGCCATTTTGGGAGGTTGGCGCTTCGCGGCTCGTCGGCGGCGGAGGGGGCGGGCTCCGGGGCGCAGCGGCTGGCGACAGCGAGAGCGGCTGGGGCGGGGGGCGGCAGCCTGAGTGCCGCCTGCGTGTGGGGGGCGCGGGGGGACAGAGCCGCCGCCGCCCGGCCGTCGCAGCGCCCGCCTGCCCCCGCCATGTCGGACTTCGACAGCAACCCCTTCGCGGACCCGGACCTCAACAACCCCTTCAAGGTGAGGCTGGGGGCGGGCCGGGGCCGGCGGGGGCCGCCAGCCTGGCCCGCTGCCCCGGCGGGGAGGGGCGGAGCGGCCGCCTCGCAGCCCAGGGCCGCGGGCATCCCCGCGGAGGGGGCTCGCAGCCAGGGCCGGCGCTGCTGGGGCGGGGGGGGGGGGGGGCCCCTCGCCGCGGGGAAGGGGCGAGCGCTGCGGGTAGCGCCGCCCGGGGGGAGCCTGGCCCGCCGGGCTGGCGGGGTCCGCGCGGGGTGCGGGCTGCCTTCGGCCGCGGGCCTGGGGCACGGCTCTGGGGGCGCAGCCGTTTCACAAGTTCAGGTTTCTGTGTTTCGTTTCTCCTTTGGTTGCAAAAATAACACAAATCGCTTTTAGGTGCGTTATTTTGAGAGCAAGACTCTTTTTAATTTTGTCAAGAAATTAGGCTGTGTGAATGCATCCTTATGTATAATGACAGAACTCTTTTTTTTTTTTCCCCCCCTTCGGTTTGACTGACCTATCCTCAGATAATTTAGTGAATTTTCCCCCTCTTTATCTTTTCTTCCCCCTTCAAGCTTACATACTTCTTTACATTATTTCTTAAGTATACAGGGTAGTGATGGCTAGGCACAAGTTCTGCCCTTCACTTCAAAATGGTATATTGTAATGTATTCTAAGGCTTGTAGTTTTTTTGAATTCCTGACCTGTCATGCTCACAGCTGAGAACTGTTTTCTTTACCCACTGTTCCAGCATCGGCTGTCAAGATGAGCTGGCCTCCTTGAATGCTTCCCCTCCTTATCTGTACTTTTTTTATTATTGGAATCCAGTTTAACTAACTTCTTGAGCTGCTTACTTTAATCATCTTACTGAATGTGTTCTTGTTTTTTATGCCACTCTTTGATATCATGCTGATACTTTAAAGCACACACATTCTATATTTCAGTGCGTTTTGGCTCACTGGTTTCAGCTGGAGTAATTAAGCCTTTTTAAAATTAAGCTGTCATGCTTCAAATGTGCTTTCATAGACGTAGCTGCTGAAAATGTAAAGCATTATTGCTGACTACTTTATTCATTTGAGTCTGTCTAAATCATCTCAGTTTAGTTCTTGTTGTCATAAAACTTTGCAAAATCTTTCTTTAAGCTAGTCGATGTGTTTTTCCTTCATATTTTACACAGTGCAGTGACCTAGATCAAGAGCAGCACTGGTGTTGAGTTTGCTGTCAACAAAAGTTTGGACTAACACTAATGAGAGTGCTGTTCTTTTAAATAATTTTGGCACGAAATATCAAAAAGGTGTCACTGTTCTAGAATATGTCTTCAGCAACAAAAAAAGTCTGTTTTCCTCTACTTTCTATACTAATGATGAGAATACTATATAGCAAAATTTTTTGGGTATGGGTACCCAGAGTAGTTAAGGGTATTGGAAACAGTATAGCCAGTATAAATGCCTTTGCATAGCTCATGAGCCCAGGTAATGTGCCCTATGTAGTGTTTCTGAGACCTAAACTAGAGATGTAGCTCAACCACAGGTATACTGTGAGGACACTGCTAAAGCTTATTTGGATTTCCCCACAGGAAAAGACTTCTATTGTAGCTGTTAGGCAAAATCCATGCTCTACTTCTCATCTGCAATGCATCGTGATAAAAGATCTCCAGAACTTGAAGACCACCATTAAAACATTGCTCTGGATTTCTTTTACTTGCAGATGTTATTTTAGGAAACCTGTATGCTTTTTCTTTTCAGGAGGCTTTTTTTCCCCACTTCTTTCAAATGTCTGCTAACTTCTGTCTCATTCTACTGCCCACAGAAGGTGATTTTGCATATCTTTACTCATCCAGGTATTTACTTGAAGGGCCAAATCTTGACTGCCATCTCATTAGCATAGCAAGTTTGAAATTAGTGAGATTTTAACACATGTCTGAACTTCAGTTTAGTCTAACTGTACGTGCTTTAAGAACCAGTATATTTCAGATAGACCCTGGCAGCCTAGGTTATGTTGTCTGAAACCTTATTCAGACTTGTTCATATTTTTATTTTTCTGTAATTGATAACTAATTTCATCATACATAAAATTATTTTCTTTACATTTGCAGCCACTTTATGTGCTGTGTAAAATCGCAAATCAGTGTGGTACAGAAAAGAGGGAGGATCCTCATGTGGAAGAGTTGTTGCCAAGGGCTGAGAGCAGATCATGCTTTTCCTTAAGACTTTTTTTTTTTACTAATTTTATGTAACCTGCTTTTAAGGTTTTCTATAACTATTCTCATGCTTTTTTTTTTTTAAATCAGCAGAAATTCTTGTTTGATGTTGAATCAAAAAAAATATTTTCTTTGGGAAGATAAAAGTGAAATAGAAAAATCTGGTTTGCTTTCTCTGTTGGGTAGTTATTCTTTCTGGAAACCTAAAATTAAATCGTGTTTCCGGTTTGGTATCTGCTGGAAGTAAAAGAATTTAATTTGTAAAATAGGATTTCTTGTTTTAAAGTATTTGCTTGCTTAGACTGATCACAGAACGATGTTGATTTTGAGATAATAGCTATTTGGCCTCTGCTTTTATGTGGTACTTTAAAATAAAAAAAATGAACCCAAAGGCTGATATGCTTTTGAAATCATATTATTCCTGTGTAAATAACTGGCCTCTGGATGGGTGTACAACCCAAATGAAGAGGTGTTTTTGTTTGAAAGACAAGAGGAAATTAAACAAAAAGATAAATAACATGTTAATGTTAAAATGCTTCTGAAATATGATGGCAAAATTGTGTGGAGGAAAATGCATCAATGTACCATACAAATGAAGATGTGATAAGTCCTCTATAATTTGAGAAAGTAGTAGTAGCAGCATTATCATGAAATATACATTTGGTGCAACCTGAATTATTGTAAATGAAAGTTGGACTAATATTGAAAGCTGTTTTATTTCTTTCTCTGGGGAATGCTTGTCACATTTTTTGCTAAGTAAAGCTCTCTTTATTTTGAGTTAACTTTATGCAATTAGCTTGTTTATGTCAGAGCAGCAAGGGCAGGCTGCCATTTAAGGGAAAGTGAGCTGGGAGCTGAGGGTGACAGCAAGTCAGATAGAGGCAGAGACATCACTGACAAGTGGTGCAGTCCCACAGCACCCAAACAAGGCGAGCAGAGCAGGTTCAGTGATGGTAACTGTGGTCAGCCGGGAGTCCAGAGTGCCAGACAAGTTCATAGTGAGGAGGTAGGTCTGAGGTCAAGCCAGGATGTTAAGTCAGGGTCAGAATCAGATCCAGTGACAGTAACTGGGGTCAGCCAACAGTCCCATTATCACCAGGCAAGTCCCTAGTGATGAAGTAAGTCTGAACACATAGGAGGGATTCAGCTATGCTCAAGGCCTGGACAATTTATTCTTGAATAGACTACGCCAGTGCAAAATAAATTTTGTATAATCAGACAAAGGTATTTTTGAAATTAGCTTAAACCTCTTCCTAGGTAGCTGTCTCCTTGCCACATTGGCAGTGGATTTTTGTTTTGTCTTGTTTTTGTCATGGAATAGGGGATACTTGTATTCTTTTATCTTGGGAGATGGTGCAAATACAAAGGTTCTGAAACTACAGTCTCTTGACATCCAGTATAAATTTCATTTACACTGAAATAATTCTGCAGTAACTCAACTACAAAAATGTGGGGGGGGGTTGAGTGTGAATGATATTAATTACTGAGAGAAGAAATAACTCATCTCTAGTGCTTTTACAGTGTTCTAATGGATTCCTCAGGGTTTTTTTATTTATTTTTAAGTAGAGCTATGAATTTCATAGGCCTTTGTGGCTTGGCTGACCGGCTGTAAAAAGGTTTGAGGACTATTACACTTGTCCAGAAATATGAAACAGTTACTTCTGAGTGACTGTGGAACTGAGGCTTAAACTGGGTTCTATGTTGAATTCTGCTGGGTCAGTTCCTTTGACTTCTTTGGAGCTCTGGGCAAGTGCAGGTATTTGATACTGTAGAAATTAAGGTAGGATTGAAAAGTAAGATACACTTGTATTTGAATGTGAATGATGACATTACAGTAAAAAAATCACTAAGCAGTGTGGGTGAAAACTGAACAAGATGCATGACATTCTGTTCAAGTTTTAACTTGGTAGGACACGATCATGTGAACCCTCAAATGTGTGTCACGTTAACTATGTGAGTGGTTTCTCTGGGTGGGATTCAATATCCGAATGTAAGTAAATAGTGACATTTTAGATGCCATGTGGTATCTTGGTTAGCTGCCAGCTGTTGCTCTAAAAATGTGGGTCTCTTGTGGATGTCCAAGATGTTTTAAGATAGCTAAAAATGGCATTAGGCACCTGACTTGCTCCCACTGAGGTCACAGGATTACTTGACTCACTAGAACTAAGTATATGTTAGAGCTTGACTTTACTACAGAAGTAGTTCCAGTTATAATTTGGATATTGCACTTAATCTGACTCGCATGAATGCAAATTAATCTTCTGTCTGGTTTGGCAGGAAGTATGAGTTGATGGTCTGACGCTCAAGCTAGTAGTGTGTTGATGACTGCTACCCTGTATGCCTGCAGAGTCCAGGCAGTTTACACCTTAACTGCTATTGTTCAAATGAAGCTGAAGTGAGTGAAAGTTACAGCAAGGGAGAGAAGTCTTAATTATTTTTGAAGGATCAAGACCCTAATTACTTGAATTGTTTCTGTAGTATTTATACTTCATATTGCAAAAACTTTGTTGTATGCCTGTATGCATAGCTCTTTTTTTTAATCTGATTATAAAATATACCCAATTAATTTGTCTGTCTTTTAAATTAGTAAAGAACATAAAATACTGACTTTATTATCTGGTTTCACTTTGGTAACTTCAGAATTTCTGAATTCCTCAAAACCTTGCATAATTTAATGTGAAACATCATGATATTGGAGGTGTTCTTTAACATACCTAGTTAGCTTTCAAAAGTATGCTTCATCAGCACTGTAGGTGCAATACTGTGATGTGTTTTAATGGATACTGTACTCTTTTTGTATTTTCAGTAAAGTGTGAGAAGGTATTGCACTAGAATGGCTAGCCTTCCTGCTTCAAGAACTATACATTGAGACTGTAACATTGCAAAGAGGAACATGCCACACCTCAGAGCCAAGGAAAGGGAGAGTTTTGAGAACAGTTCAGAGATAGAGGTGATGCTTTTTTAGGGGCTACCACTCCATTGCAAGATAGGACTGCTGTGGGATTTAGGACAAATTCATCCATGGGAGTCTATGAAGTTTTATTTGGTTTCAGAGGTGGCAAATTTGGTTTACTCAATAGCTCAGAATCTGCATAGTCTGGCTTCCAATCAGATAGTGTGGCCTGTAGTGGGAATTGCTTGACAGCCATGTATAACAACCATGGGTTGGCTACTTTTGCGCTATCCTATTTGTTGATTGTGCTGTGGCGATGCTAGATTGAAAATCTTTGAATGTCATGGTGGGGGGAGAAGAGATGGCTGATCAGTGAATGAGAAGTTAAATTTGAAACTGAAAGAACTGAAGTATTCTAGTGGTTATTCCTTGGGGTTGTGGGTGTGTGTTTATGGGGGTTTTTGTTTGTTTGTTGAAGTAAAAACTACTTCTGTAACTTTAAGTGATTAATTCCTCTGAATGTAACACATGTAACTTTTGAGGCCAGCTCTTTCTCATAGTAAGTAGTTTTTAATCATAGGTTGGAATATACTGTTGCAGGTACAAGACACTAAGGCTTTCTTTATACTGTAAAATATAAACTTTATGCTACTATTAATGTGCTATTAGGACAGCAAAACTTATCTGGATCTTAAAATTAAGTTGCTCCTTGTGAAATTTTTGTCAACTTACACTTTCTTGGGCCTATGATAGTGAAGGAAGAAATAAAGCATGAAGAATTTATAATACTTGACACTGTTCATCAAAACATGAGTAACTTTTTGAAACTTTTCCTTGTGTAGCTTGTTGTGGCATGGACAGGGTGAAAATCTTTGGGGAGTTTAGCTGTTTGATATATACCAAATCTTTACTGGACATATGCAAATTTCAACTTCAGAGGCTTAATCTGGCTGAATGTAGATGATGTTATGGAACTGGAAAATGCATCCTTCATGTGCAGGCTATCCTCCTTTCCAAGTGTCAGGTCCTTATTTAAAAAAGAACAGTTAACAGGAGAAGAAAAAGCTTTGATATCCACTGCTGGCAAAAAACATTTTGCTTCAAATTTTGTTCTAAAAAGCTAAGCTTTGTCTGCACCCTCCCTTCTCCTGCAAAAACCTCAGGTGGGCATATTGAAAGCAAAGTACAGCATATGGAGAGTTTCAGTTGATTGGTTGCTCTCCAAAACTCATTCTTTATAAAGAGTGGGGTGGATAGTTTTCTCTCTGATCAAGAAATTGAAAAACTCAGGGAAACAGTCATAGATACGTTTGTTGTGTTTTTACTTAACTGTTTGGAGCCATCAGTTTGATCTTTGAAGGTACTCCGCAGAGGAGAAAACTGCTGTTGAACTCTCAGCAGAATGTGTACATCCAGAATATTATTGACAATATTTTTCACACTTAGAAAAGGCTAATGTGAAATGAAATAGGTATAGAGAACAGTTTCTGTGATAATCAATGGAGAGTTTATCTTGAAATGAAAAGAGCTTAGTTTTTCATGCAGTAAAACAAAGGTTATGGGGAACTTGGTTGGGAAAACATACCAGTGAGAGACAAGATCTAAACTGGAAGTCAGTATTGTGCATGAAGATGGGTATAACTCATCAGTAATAACGGTAGACTAAAAACTAGAAGGGTTCTAATCTTTCAGAGTGAAGTACTGGAACCGCCAATAGAAGTAGTAGGGATAAGAAATCCGTGTTGGTTACGATGGACCTTGCTAGATTTGTAGATCTGAGCTCATGATCTCTGAGTCCACTCTGGGGACTGTGCTTCTAGTTTGCATGCAGTCAGGTTTTTTGAAGGCATAACATCACTACTGAGCATGATGAGTAGTTTGGAGGATCAGATTGGTGCTGCACATTTCTTGCTATCCGGGAACTTCCTTCCAAGCACAAAAAGCAACAGGGAAAAATGCATAGCCAAGTGAAGTGTGTTTTTTTTTTTTTTTTTTTTTTTTTTTTTTTAACAGTAAATGCTGAGGATGCTGGCAGAATAAAGGCTCTGGGCGGTGTCAGTGACTATTAAAGCAATTAGGGTGTAGTTATTTGTGAGGATCTTGAAGCAAAAGACACAAATTGTATGCTGGCACAGCTGAAGGGCAGCCAATGTCTGATCTTAGAGGTAGATGATAGGATTGATATAATGACTTGCTGATTGGTGATATTCTCTAACCCTCCGCGTGCTGCCCCCCCCCCCCCCACTTTGGGTTTTTAAAACAAGAAACCTTTTTGTGTCCATTGTAAACTTGCTCACATGTTTAATACTTTCTTGGAAAATGAATAAAATTCTTTATAGAAGAACTTCTTCCTAAGAGTATTGTGGTGAAGGGAACTGTTTCCTCAGCTTGGATTGAAACTACTCCAGTAATCAAGAGGTCATGCCTATCTCTGAATAAACTAAACTAAAGCTGAAAATGAAGATTTCTGATTGCCTGCTTAGCTTTTTTCTTCCCTCAGCTGTTCTTAAGGAGTCTTATGGACTGATAAATTGTTGTCTATTATTGCTTCTTCTGACTTTATTCACAAAAAAAATCAATCCTGTTCTTTTAAAACAATTTGTATGTTCATAGTGTGTTGTTTCTCCTTACTCTTTTTTTTTTCTGAGACTAACCAAGTGTATTTGTCAAATATTTTATTTGGTGCTGGCCTATGAATTCAATGTAAACACTTTTAAAAATATGCTGTCAATTCTAAATGCAGCATTCCAGTTTTACCTATTTTTCCAAACAACATGATTACTATATTCTTGTCATGTATAATACTTCTGGTAATATGATCCAAGTTTTGGAAGGTATTTAGTTGTTGTCTTTGCTTCTTCCTGTCAACCAGTGTTAAAACTCTACCTTATTATACTATTCTTTTAGTGGTTACCTTTGTTCCCCTTATCCTTTTCCTGGTAAGTGTTTTATGCATATATCCCTGTTTTTGTTTGCTGCAAACTTTTTTGCTCTACTTTGGTTATATGATTTTTATTCTAAATTCTTGTTTTCAATTGCTGATGTGTTGTAAAACCTTTAGAATGAGTATTCATAAACCTACTTTCCTGACCTCTGCAATAAAATGTTGCTCTTACCTCTTTGCTAGTCCTTGGAAGCAAACCATGCTAAACTAAATTAAAAGTTGTGCACAGAATGTTGTTTATTAATATCACTGATATCACTTATTTAATTTCTTTTAAAAACAAAAAATGCAAACACACCTCAGACTTATTGTAAATTACTTGTGTATAAGAGCCATGCTTTGGCCTTTTTGGTACAAGAATGTGTATACCTCAAAATTAGAAGTGTGTGGTGTTTGTGTTTTTTTTGTTTTTTTTCTAATAAAAAATCTCAAGGACAGTTTGTCAGGAAAGAATTCCTAGATCTCTACTTTCTCTTCACTGACTAACTTAAGCAATTAAAATTACAGTGAGAAACATAAACTTAGCTAGTGGGCTTGTTCAGAATATTTTCACATTGTCTATGCTAACAAAGCATCTTATTCTAGAAGAATGCTGGACCCATTCCCAATGAACACTAATACAAAGAATCATTACAGATGTATCTGGTTCTTCCATCTTTAATTTTTTTAATTTGTTCTGTGTTAATGAAACTCGGTAGCTGATGACTAGCTTTGGTCTCCTAGACAACAGAAATATCTTAATTTGTTTTTTAAAAAACTGTAAAAACTTGCGTAGAATAGATCATTCTGCTCCATTTCAGCCACATGCTCTTTGATTTTGGGTGGCAGGGCAGGGGGGAGCTACCTTCCTTTTCTTTACATTTTATCTTGTAATTACTGGAGTTTATACATTATGTGTGTTAACTGAACATTCAGTTAACTTTATCTGTGTCTGAATGATGTATTATTTGTTAACCTAGTACTGGAGACATTTTTAATAGTTGTGTAGCTGCACTTGCCTATGTGAGATGCAGATGTTTGCAGGGGGAGTTGTTTAGTGTGTGTGTGTGACCACCTCTTCCATTCTTGATGTAAATACTGGGGTGATGCTTGTACCTGACTCTTAGTGATTCAAAGAATGTGATTCTAGTCTTTCCTTTTGAGATTGATATTGCGGGAGGAATAGTACAAGAAGCAGAGAAGAGGAAAGATTAGATGGAAACAGTTAAGTTGTATTGATTTATCGATACTCCCTTCTTTCAAACTAATTCGGATATCAAAAATGTGATCTGAAATGATCACATAGCTGCATGTATGACTTCCCTGCACTGCTAAGTACAATATCTGGGCTTGAATGATGATGTTCTTAAACTCTGCTCCCTGGTTGATGAGGCTAATAATTCATAAATTAAGAGACAAGGAACTGGAGAAACTGAATTGGCAGGAGCTTGGATCAGGTAAGGCTGGAGAGGGAAGTGCTGATTGGAAAGAGGGAACAAGGAGTTTGGGAATTATTGGGATTGGAATTCCAGGACTGGCTGGGTGGCTGAGAAGAATCAGATTGTGGCAAGGCACTAGTGCTAGGGCAGGTTCGTTCTGGGCAGAAGTACTGGTCCACCAAAACAGTCTTTTCGGTTGGAGATTGAACCAGGCATTCTGCAGTTACCCCATTCTGTGGCTGACATCAGATATTTGAGGTCTTTTGCAGAAAGTATTGACCTTACCTTCTGCTCCTCTGTAGAGGGTAACCTGATTTTTGTAATGTGGCTCAAGTGGTTGGGGTCTTTGGATGTTTGGTGGTTCCAGCCATGCTCCTGTTTTGTATTGGTGTCTATATGCTATCACATACGGAAACTCATCACTGTTTTTTTTTCCTGTTTCTTGCTATTAACAACCAAAAGGAACTAGAAAATAAGGCATTTTTAAACTTCATTCATTATATAGGTAGAAGATCAAACATGGAAAAAATAGGCTATGCCCAACTGGATGTATTTATTCCTGTAGAACATGATAGTCTTCATTGTTTTGTCCTGCCCCTACCCCAGGATGTATATCTCACACAATGTACAAGTTTGGTAGCATCTATTCAAGGACAGACATTAAATGCCATTTTTTTCCTTTTTTTGAGTGTGTCGTACCACTTAATTGTTCATTATTCAACCCCTGATTAACTTCTAAATTAAATGTTTTATTATTCTGCAGCAATGAGTACTTCGTTTTTTTGCACCGCACCTAAATGAGTTGGCATTCACTCCATTCTTAAAATGAGATGCCAAGAGTGTAAGGTAAAAGATGCACGGTCATTTTGGATATTCTTTAGGATGTCAGGTCCAATCTTTTTAAGTGTTACAAGTACTGTCAGAAATATGAAGTGCAGCTCCTGTTGGCATCAGCTATTCACTGCACCATAGATGTTCAGAACAGTTCAAAGTCCAGGAGCCTCCAACTGGACATTTGGAGCATGGGGAGCTTGTTTCTTTTTGTTCTGAGGTTAAGTGCTTAGGCTCTTCACCTGGTATTGCAAAAGATCTCTGAATGAATACAGGACAGATTGAAATCTCCAGACTAGTACTCGCCTCCTTTAGCTATATATATATTCCACACACACACACACACACACACCCTGTAATCTCTGGTTTGTTTCTCCTCATGTCTTCCAGCTTCTGGAAGCAATCAGGCCATGAGTTTCTGCTGAAGCTCAGACTCTATAAGTGAGGCTTTCTGAGAGCAGAATTTGAATGCTATTTGGCATGATGGGGTCCAGTTTGAGTATTTCAGTACAACTATAATAGTTTTTTGAAGTTTTCCTACTGGATAATGAAACTTTTCTTATGTAGAGCTGATGTTAAATGCCCTCTGAGTCATTCAGTTTTTTCAGAGTTCCTGCTACTTTTGCAAACCACTAATGAGTCAGTAAGAAATAGGAGTGTTTGGCAGAAGTATAGCAGTAATGACGATTGCTAATTCAAAAGGGGAACAGACTTGTGATGGAGGACTACTTGCTGTGTATATCTAAGCATATAATGTATTCCTAAAACTGAGGCTTGATGAAATAAGCTTGCTTAGCTAAATCAAGAGAAACATATACTTCCTGCCATTCTTATTAGTCAGCAATAAAATGTTGCAATAGCTTTGTGGAAAGATGTAAGAAATTCTTTTTCCCCTGCCCTTTCCTAAAACACTTGGAGAAGAAAGTTTTTCTTTCATCGGATATCTATCATCATTTGCATGTTTGTAGTTGTAAACAGATTGCATTTCTGAATTGACTTGACCACTGTTTCCTGCTTTTTGGAAACCTGCTGCTGCTCAGTGGTGCTCTCATGAATCTGTCCTATTCAAGTTATTCAAACAGTTGCATTTGCTGTCCTTCTTGGACAGAATCAGACTATCAGATACTGAAAAAACACAGAAATTCAGTGTTGAAATGTGCTCTTTAAGCAACCAAGTCAACTTAAAGTACTAAGTGCTATTTGAGTTGTGATTATGTAGACTTACTTTTTAGCTATGTGGCTGATGGGTAGCAAGTTTCATATGTGTCTACACTTCAGTGATTTTATAGTTTGTAGGGATACAGTCATTTTCTTTAAGGTAGATTATGTTCTGGGTAATTTTAGTGAACTTAGTTTGTTTTTTGTCTTCTACTGCATTAAAAATGTATATTAGTTCCCAGAATTGATTATTTAAATGCAAGTATTCCTCACAGGTTGGACTGAAACACAGGCCTGAGGACTGAAATCTCCAGAACTAGAAAACTGAGGAACAAATAACATACTTCAGACTCATCTACTTGGAAGACTTTTTTTGGTTCAGTTTACAGTGGTTCATGTATTGAGGCTTCAACTAGCCTCCCAAGCCAGTGTAAAGTTTGCCCTTGTGTTCTTGCTGGAATTTTCTGATCTTCAGATGGGGTGCTTCCCAATCTCTGTCTTGGTGGCTGAGTAAGGTTGGGTTGGAATTTCCCTTTTTGCAATGTTTTGTGCTCTCATTTTTTGATTCTTCAGGACCTTGTGTGAAAAACTAAGGGAGATGAAGATATGAAATCATGCTGTCAGCACTCTTTTTGCACATTTTTCTCTAGTTCCTTCATTTTTCTTTTCTCCTTCCCTTCCTGTTCGTATTCATGCACAACATGCTGGGTTTTATTGCAAAGGGTAAATAGCTGGCAATCTTGTTTTCAGTATTGCTTTAGTTACATGTAATCCTTCATGCTTGATTGTTTTAAGGAGCAGGAGAAGAATTGCTATTTGAAGGACTAAATTCAACCATTTACTATTCTTCTGATGTAGTGCCAGATGGCAGTCCATAGAATGGCTACCAATTGATGTTATTCTGACAGGTCACTTGTTAATTTTGAAATACTGGTGCCTGTTGATGTGAGAAGTTGCACATTCAGTGACAGGAGGCATTAACAACATTTACACACATTCTCATTAAGTACCGTCTTATCAAATTGTGATTTACAAAGGGTTTACTGTCTTTCAAAATCGCTAGCTTGAGAGAGAATAACCTGGGAGCTCATGACTGATAATCGTGTGGAAGAAGCTATGATTTGAGAGTGTTTATGGAAGGGGTGCCATACCAAATGGATGAAGCAAGCACTAACATACTTTCTGCTCTGCTAGTTTACACTGCCCCTAAAAGGCTAGAAWAAATTCAAATTCAGGCCAGTGACCTAACTTTCTACAATCCTGTATATTGAATTATGAAGCATCTTATTTGTGTTAATTAAAAAAAAAAATCTTTTTTGATCTGTGCTATCTCTGTATCTAGATAGTAGGTTACTGCTGTCAAGATTAAGTTAATGCCGTAATAGATGCTGATTCTAAGAAACTAGACTTTATTTCTTAGTACCTTAGTAGTTTTATTTAATCCACACAGACTTAAATATACACTTACTGTAACTACTTAAAAAAATTAAGATTAATATTTCATACTGAGGTTTTAACTTTAGCTGTCTTTCTAAGAAATATAGATGTATGTAAATACTGATCTTCTTCCCAGCCTTTAATTGCAATTTGTTTTCTAACTTGAACTAATTGACTGTTGAAATTAAGAAACTATAACTATTTGGTATAGATACAAATTTACTATTTATTTATTTATATACTTTTTTAGTGTGTTTATATGTGTGTGTGTATATATATATATAACTTTGTACATTTGTGTGTCTGTTTAAATGTAACTAGCTATATTGAATAAGTGGAATTCTTAATTTTTAGAAAACCTTCCTCTCATCCATTCTTACATTCTGAAGGTGCAAAAACCTTAAATTAAACCACAAAAATGACACATTTGGAAGCAGGCATTACATGGGATATATACAATTTTTCTTCATATTAAGTTGGTCTCTTCTATTATAGTGAGTAATTCTGCTCTTCTACAGAACCAAGCCTACCAGTCTTTAGCATAGAAAAACATGTCATTCCTGAAGTTACTTTCTCAGTTAAACCTTAAGCAGTCCTCCCTGCTGCATAGTTCCTTGGAGAAGAAAGAACATCTTTTCATATTTTTTCCCAGTTCAGGCAAAAGCTGAACCAGGAGATGCTTTTGGCATTATGGGACGCTTTTTTCCTCAGCTCCATTTTTTTTTTAATGGTTTTACTATTGTTGAAGGTTTGGGAAATAGTTTTCGGCAGAGAAAACACAAAGTTAAAGCTCTTTTTTTCTGTTATGCTCTTTGTTTAGTGTATAGCTGTGGAGTCCGGCAGCCTAAATAGCAGGACAGTGTTTTCTTCCCTTCTCTATTGAGAGCTTTTCTCTTATAAATCAGCTGTGTGACAGATGGAGTTTCTCTTGGACTGTGTTAATCTAGGTTTGTAAGAAGCTCAGAATGGAATGATGTCATTTAGGGGACAGAGAAGGAAAAAATGGATATTTACAGGATTTTAAAGTGCAAATTAAAACTTTTTTTAGATTGAAACAACAGTTGAGTTTTATGTGATATAATGATGCAAGTGTTGACTCCTTGCTTTTATATGTGTGCATATGTTTACAGAATTATTTTCTTTTCTAGGATCCCTCAGTAACACAAGTGACAAGAAATGTTCCTCCAGGATTAGATGAGTACAATCCTTTTTCTGATTCAAGAACAGTAAGCACATTTATTTCTTAAGCATGCTGTTAATCTTTCTGGGTAAGATTTGTGGGGGCTGTTTACAGAACTCACAAAATCTGTGAAGTACTAGCTAGAGGCAGTGGAAGATTTATAAGGATAGATAGTACCATAAAGTGTTTGGAGGATTCACTGGATAGGTCTGACTTAAGTGAGCTTGGAACTCTCAAGGAAGAGTGGCTCCCTGAAAGGGAGCCCAAACAGAATTTCATTTTTGCCCTCTTTAATAAGATTTCTGGTGGCCTGTCCTTTAAACTTTTCTAAATTTTGTCCTTGCTTAACAGCATGTGTGAATGTGGCACACTTCCTCTGTGTCTTGCTGTTGATTCCCATTTCACTTACAGAAGTGTTGCTCAGAATGAGGAAAAACACTGCATTTTACAGTCCACAGGCAATGAGTAGTTGTGCTGTACTAAAAAGGAATAGCTTAAGACTGAGAAACACAGTTGGTTTTACTTCTTATATAGCTTGGACTTGCCACTTAATGGCTATGTTTCACTGTTAATAACAACAGATAGTTAAAGTTTTTAGAGAAGCTGAAAATGGCATTTTTCAATTAGAAATCCATTTTTTTTCCTGTTTATGTTAGCAAGTGGTAAGATGGGAATCTGATTGACAGTCTATAGCATTAACCTTCTTCCCCCTTTCTCCCCCTCCCTGTCCCACAAATTCAAGTTAATAAAACATGCTGAGCTGCACAGACAAATATTTCTCTACTGCAAATCCAGACAGATTTGTTTCCTCTGTGAGAAACTGACTTCAAACTCTGAATGCTGACATTGGTTTTCATAGCTCAGTTGTTTCCCTTTGCTAAGGGAGATGACACTTATCCTGATAACCAAGGAAGAAATGACAGGACAGAAAAATAAGTTAGCTCTACCTCCCCCNGCATTCAGCTTTTCTCTGTAAAGTTTTAAGTCTCAAGTGTCACCACTTTGATATCAAACATGTGAAATCAGGAATCCTGGTTTTCTGGCTTCTTATCAAATTTCAAAGCCTGTATTATTTTTGATTATAAATCCAAACATAGTTTTCAATGAATGGTATAAATGTCAGATTAATTGTCTTTGCCTACATCTTCAGTGGTTTTCTCTCCAGTGCTAGCAGTCACCATGGAGAGGACTTTGGTTTTTTTTGTCATGTTACTGAAATCAACAAGGACCAGATGAGATTAGAGAATTAGTATTGCTGCTTAATCATTTGATGGAATTACTGTTAAAGGGGGCTTGTAATTTCTTCCTTCTCCTAGATCTTCTGCTAGTGCATGTTGAACTTCTACCCTGAGACCTCTGTGTGCGTGTCTATATATGTATAGCAGGTATAGATGCAGTGATACAGATAGCATGAACTTTCAATCTGGAGGTATTACAGATTTGAAAAAATGCATGCATAGAGTATGTTGTGTGGTGGGTGGGTTTTTTTGTTTGTTTGGGTGGTTTTGTGTGTGTGTGTGTTTTTTTGTTTTGTTTTTTTTTGAGGCATGCCTCTTAACTGATTTTTTTCAGTAAATTCCTGGACAGTACCCCATCTTACATCTGAACACAATGAAGAGTTAACAGAAAAATTGATGAGCTACACCTGGCTTCTTTTGGAAGCTTTTTTTTATTACTACTTCTGATACAAATGCACTTTTCAAGGTAAATAAAATACTCTAGCCTCATGGGGAAATCTATTCAAAAGAATGTCTTCTGACCATCTATCTCCAGCCAACATCAGAAGTAGTAATATTAATTCACATCTCTGCCCAGTGTAGCTGTGACAGTAAGACATGAAATAAAAAGGCATATCCAGGCAGTACCGTTTGCGGGGAGACAAAGTGCTGTATTCTGAGGCAGATTGAATTTCAGGGTTGATACGAGTACCTTGTAGTAATCTGTCTGTGAGAGTCAAAGACATGGGCCTTTGAAGTAAGATCTCTGTAAAAAGATTAAACTTGGTTCCCATGGCCAAATGTGTGTGCTGTATGGTAACTCTTACCCAGTAAAGACTAGAGGTCAGTGCAGTGCTCACAATACAAGTCTGAGTAACTAGTGATGGTTACATCCTTATAAAAGGTGGAATTGCTGACCATTCATCTGTCTCTCTGTCAGTACTCCTCAGTCCTATCCAAGGCTGTAAAATGGTCAGATCCCTCTCTGCTGTGCCCAAATTCTGAGCATCGGGCTAGGAAACAAATAGCATTGGGACAGGTATGACAAAATAAAGTGCCAACCCATAGGTTGAGAAGGACCTCTGGAGGTAATCTTCTTCAACTCCCTGTTCAAAGTGGGTCCAAACTAGATGAGGCTTCTCAGTGTCTTGTCCAGATGAGTTTTGAATAGATCCAAGGATGAAGATCCCATGATCTCCTTGTGCAACCTGTTTGGGTGTTTGACAGCTCTTAGAGTGATTTTCCCCCCCCCCCTTCCCTTCCCCCCCCCCCCCAAACATCCAATTAGAATTTGCTGTGTTCCAACAAATCTAATCCTGTGTAATAAAAGCAGCAGCATCCTTTTTTTCCCAACAGCCCCATGTATATTTAAGCTGTTATACTTTGTAAATTACGCATTAGTTAGGGCAGAACTCGGCTGCATTTGCCTGATACTTGGGTAGGCCAGACTGCTCCTGTAAGTATGAATTAGAAAATAAAAATAATTTTTACAGGGTGACTGACTTTTCTGAGGTAAGAAATACTGCTCAAGTCTTGTTTTCAAATCTTTATTACGCCTGATGTGAGACCAAAATTTTTCAGAACATTAGAACGTTTTTTTGCCTCTATCATAAGGTGTTAGTCAAGGTTAAAGAAGTTAACAGGCAATGCCAGATTCACTGGTTTCTTTCAAAGCTGCCTCTGCATTTTTATTCCTAGAAATACAGTGACAATAAAAATCAAAATAATGTGAGAATTTGTTCTGCTTATTTAATATTTATGAACATTAGTGGCTTTATAAAATGCTCATTACTTCGCAAAATTAATTTCTTCAATTACCTGGTTTGGCAGCTTCAGGATTTTCAGTTGTTTTCAGGACCCAGTATATGTCTCCCACTAACACTTCTTGTGCAGACAATATTTGAGATGACCTTAAACTTAGTTGTTTGCTTTTGGTTCGCAATAGCAAATCAGTTGCTTCTGTGACTGTAGTTCTAGCCTGATCGCTTGGTAGTAGTGTTTCCTCAATGAAATTTATACTTACTATGTACAGTTTTTGTGTATTAAATGCATGTTTCATGCCAACCTTTTAAAGACTTTAATCTGAGATATTGCCTTCCAGAATGATTTTTTTTAAAAGGCCTCCAGTTCTAGACTTCTTGCATCTTGTGCAACACTTAAGCCATTTTGGGCAGCTCTTGATCCAACAACTTGCAAATATTTCACCATTTCAGACTGTAAAGAACCTGCTGTATGCTAGCTAACGTGCCAGTAAGGATTTTTATCAGAATTGTTTTAGACCTTTTCATAAAGTTAGCTTAATTCTTTATCAGGCTGACTTCAGAGATGGCAATAAGAGCAAACCTGTGCTTATTGTATATTTGGAAATTGATGTGGGACACTTGTGCAAATTAGCATGTGAAATTTTGCTTTGTATTGCCTTTATAATAAATGTATGAATAACTGTCTTCCTTACTGGTTTGTCTGCTAGCTAATAAATGATTGTTTCTTTTTTTTATTGAGAATGTTTTAATTGCATATGTGATGCAACACTTCTTCCAGGTACCCTGTTTTTAAGGTTTGATGTGCACAACTTCCATTCTCCCTGCTTCTTGTTATTTGCTTGCCCTTGCATGCATTTTTATTGACCTTCTGTTTCTCCAGAGATTGCTAAATATTGGGAAATATTTATAGACTAAAATAAATTATTTGTGGCTTTATGAAAAAGTTAACTGGCTTCTAACAAAATATTATCACAAATAAGCCCCTCTCTCCCTGTTGTTGTTTTTTCCTGTACCCTTTCCTTACTGTTATATCAGGATAGTAACAAATAATCTTGTCAGCTGGTCTTTTTATTGAAGTATTCAGGCCTCCAGCTGTGCTGTACCATGCATGGCTTGAAGACGTACTGAAGAAGAATCAAAGAAGATACTTCTTGCTTCTAGGAAAATTTGGGAACAGTACAGCCATATCTCTTTTGTGGCTGAATTCTTTTCCAAGGCAGATAGATACTTTTATGTTTTATCTTTAGCAGTTGTGGGGTTTTTCTTCACTGCTCCTCAATTTTGATTAAGGTTGAAGTGAATACTTTAGTTTGGTAGGAAGACTTAGTGCCAACATGATTGTAAAATGCAACCATTTTAGGCTGTTTTCTTCATTATGTTCCTGATCTACAGAAGATGTTTTATGATACATATAGCTTTTGTGTGTTGAATTATGATCTGTGCATAGTAACCTGGAAAATCAACACATTAAAGCAATGTTTAATCTCTACCATTAGAGCTACATTTGAGCACTCGTACTTTGTTCCACTGTGCGCACATTATGAAACTGAAATAAGTAACTATGAAAACATAGTATACAAAAACATGCATGGCTTTTATGGTACTTACTGAAATATAGTAGCATTTCTTCATTAACAGGCTGTATCCTATGAAAACAATGCCTGGAATACAACTTTTGTTGGGGTTTCATTCTTAACACATGTTGACTTAGCAGAAGTTCTAGAATGATACCCAGTGAAATTAACAACAAATAGTGCAGCAGATACATATTTTCCTCCCCCTTTCCTTACTACCTGTCTTCCTTACAAGCAGTCCTCTCTACTTTTTCTTGCATCTTGCACCAATTGCAGCAAATGATTTTAACTAAAGGTGCAATAACACATTTATGAATGGTGTAGGCATATCTACTGTAGCTCAAAAGTAAATACTTAGTGGAGTTTGTATCCATTTAAATGCCACATTAGAGTCTCAGTAAATGTGTACCACCCAAGAAGAGACTAAGCATGCTGGCCTTTTGTTGCTGTTGATTTAAATGGCAGTGTCATGTACATTACTGGAGTAAGACAGCCTTTCCAAAAGTGGAAGCCATTTCCAAATAAAATGGAAGAGCTTAAGCTCTGGCAAGCTAAGTGTGAAATTTTAGGCAAGCTAAAAGCTTTGAGGAACAACTTATAGAATAAGTTGGAAAACTTTATTTTCTGGAAGTAGGAAGCTTCCGCCAGCTTTAAGGTCAATAGGTGATCCTGTTGTAAGAGTACTAATAGAAGGTAATACTGTAGCAAAAAGATAAATGAAATGCTTCTTTACAAGTGATTAAAGCAGGGGAAATGTCTTAAGACTGAATCTGCAATGGAACAGACTCTAGAAAAGCAATAAATTGCCAGAACTAAACAGTATCCTGGTGAGCATTAAGGAAACTAGAATGAGAAACTGCTAAGTCCCAGTTAGAACATACCTCAGTTGGCCTCATACCAGAGGAGTAAAAATCATGACTATCACACTCACTTCAGAAAAAGCTCTTAAAAGGATTCAAGGATTTAAGAGGCCGGAAAGTACAAGTTCTATACCAGGCAAGCAGATAAAAACTCTATGAAGAGCAGATTTCCCCTCACCCCACCCCCTTTTAAAAAGAAAAGCGCAAGCATGTATCTTAAGGAGAAATTTGTCTGTCTTCAGTAGGTTTATGAGATAGTGAATATGTGGGGAGAAGATGATATGATTGATGCATGATGCAAATTCCCCCAAACTGTCCTTCAGTTGCAAATCTCCATTATGGTTCAGTTCAAAGGGAATATTAAGTAACAGGGACAGTGATGAACAAAAATACAGAGACACAAACCTGATAGACAAGCAATAACAGAGTCAATAATGAAGACTTAAGCTCTTCAGCTGTTAATTAATGGGCCGCTAAGAAACTATAGGCATAACTTTGAAGAGGGTCAACCTGGACTTAGATAAGAAGGGGGAAACTAGACAAACATGAGTATTATGGATATTTGAGGGGGGCCTGGGGTACTACACAAAACTTTTTCAGCAGTGTTTAGGAGAAGGGGAAAAGGTGGGGAGAAAGGGGGATCAGGGAGGAACAAGGGAGAGGAGTAGAGAAGAAGAAGGATAAAAGAGGCCAGTCATGCATAAGCAGCTGCTGGTCAGTATGCTTGTCTCACTGAGCCCTGTGCCTGATGACTCCCCGATCTTCTTAAATCCTTCTTTAACTATCTTTCTGTGTAGTTCCACTCTCTATCCTATGTGAGTGCTGCAATGTCTAGGTGCCAGCAACTGCAGAGACTAAGTTGAGTGAATTACATGCCAGCAACTGGAGTCAGACCACAGGTGATAGTGGTTTGTGCATCTGTGGTGCCAGCAACTGGAGTGCATGACAGTCTCAGCACTAGCAACTGGAGGGACTGCAGGTCATAGGGTTTGTGTGTCTGGGATGCCAGGAACTGGAGGGACCAGTGTGTTTTTCCCTAATCCAATGTGTGTGGGTGTGTATGCGTAATTCATTAGGAAACTTCAAGCTGGACTAGCTGGTGAATAGAAGGAAAAACTGTCTCTGGAAAGACTCAAAGTCTCAACCAAAGCTCAGTAAGGGAGCCCAGAGTCCAGGCATGGATATTAGGCAGGCTGAGAGCCTGTGCTGATATTCAGGGGATCCGTGAGGTGGGGGGGATGTTTGTGAGGATAGCATGTGAGTGCATACATCAAGCTGGACTAGGTGGTGAGCAGGAGGAGACCCATATATCAGGTGGGAGGTCCAGGATCCAGGCAAGGATATTAGATGGGCTGAGAGCCCCTGCAGATATTTGAGGCATCTGAGAATGTGGGTGCACTTGTGAATCTAGAAAGCGAGGACATGCGTTTTCAGTAGTGAACTGCGATCATGTCAGCCACAGAGGAGGAACGGGACTTGGCCATCTGTACCTGTGTCTGTTTTATGTGAATTCTGGTGGTGTTATATCTGAGTGTTGTTAAAGGTAGAGCCCTATCTGTGGCAGTTTGCATAGCTGGCCATGTTAGTGTCCTCTGCGTGGGCAGGCATGTACATATGTGTGTGGCTCCCTAGGAAACATGCTCAGCCTTGCTCATGTCTGAACGAGCAAACAGGAAAGCAGCAGCTGCATCCATCGGCCTGGGGTGGAGAGACCTCCAAGTCTCAGGCTGCACCGGGCTGTGCTCCAGCAGTTGGGAAGGAGTCGTCCCTGGGCCCTGGAGTCCGCCAGAGGCCTCTGGAGGCAATGGCCTTTATAACTTTTCTTAACAGCTGTGGTAATTATTTCATCCCCTGGCCCTTCTTGACTTTCTTAGAGTTCCAGGGTGCACAGCCCCTGGCTACAGTCCGCCGCTCTAGTGTCACTTCTTCGAGGGAGCACACAGCCTTATTTACACACTCTAGGCACTGGATCTTTTAGCAAGTCTAACGCTGTAGATGGATGGTCAGCTAGCACATAGTGGGGTCTAAACAGTCTGGAAGTCTGTTCCCTAAGCACATATATGCGTGTTCCAGTCATTAGCAGCACTGCAGGCTGTTTGGGCTAAGTGTCTTCAGGAGCTCACCATCTTTAAATTCATTGTTTGAACATTTTCCAGTCTGCCAGTCCATCTTGAAATGCCATTACAGGTGTCTGTGAAAAGCTAATGGAGTCTTTACTGGGGCCTGTAGGCAGTCTCACTCATTAGTCTAGCAGCTAGCTGCTTATCAGTTATGCTTTCAAACCCGTGGTTACTTCAGCCACAGACCTCACGTAAGATTTTTTTGGCTTTTGTAGCATTGCTCTGGCTTACGGTGCTTAAGCCACAGAGTTTCTGTTCAGCAGATTTTTGTTATTTTCGTGCAGGACTCATAAGTATCTTATGTTTGAAACAGAGGATGATAAGACTCTTGATGGTTGTCTAGTTTTTGTAGGAGTTCTCATACAAGAGTTTTTCTTTCTTACATAGAAGGTGCTAATATATGAATTAGAGGTAGTAACTATCTCTAATCAAGTTCAGCTATTTTCATCCTAGAATACTGGGCAAGCATTTTTAAGATGAAAGTGTAAATCAGTGAGTATTTCTGAGGAATGAAACCTTTCTAATATCTCTGTATTCTCTTAGGAGTTGATGTATAAGGTGGCAAGGTAGTTCTGAAATGCTGGAAATAGCTGATGTTGTGGAGATACGCTGCAGTGTTACATATAGGTGTAGTTTTCTAAGGCATGATGTTTCAGCCTCAGAGTATTTCATTTGTGTATGTCAAAAAATGGTTGGAAGAGGTGCAGATAAGCTGGGCCAGGTCATCATTTGCCAAATCAGTGGTATTTAGTTATGATTCCTGCTGTGTTTTGAGGTGCCTTTATATTTAAAACATCACACCTCTCTCCATATTTTTACTCTTGATTTCAGCCTTGTTAGCAACACATGGTCCTCCGTCTTACAAGATCACAGAACAGGGAAGTCTTTCATGTTGCAAGCACTACACAAAGAAAGATGTGAATTGTAGGTTTCCCTTGAGCATATTTAAGAATAAAATAAGATCATAGCAAGACTGATCTGATCTGCTTTGGTAAAGCTCAGTTGACAACTTTAAATCTGTGCAGTAGCTATTTCCTTGGTTTGATAAGATAAAGATATGATAAAGGAATACAGAGGAGATGGCAAACAGAAATAAGCAGGAGAGGTTTAAAACAGCCCCTGAAAAAACTGTGAGGTACTAAAAACTTCTTGTAAGCTGTATTCTCATAGATAATGAGCAAGTCACAGAATTGCCTGTAGTGCTTGAAACTAGATATTACAGTAAATACCGATATTGTTAAGCATTAGATTATGGATGCTGAATTTGAAATTTAATAGGGTACATTGTTTCTCTAGTTAACCAAGTGATATAAACCTTTGTTAAGTATAAAGCTCTAGAAGGTATTATTAATAGATGATATCATTGTGTTTGAGAATGTGGGCAGATCACTATTAAATCCTGCAATTCTCATAAGCAGTAACTGTCCTTATCCATATTCATGTCTGAATAAAATTAGATTGTTTATACTGATTCATAAAATGCCATGTGTGTATATGGCAAACAGTGCAATGTAAAGACAAACAAACAAAACACTGCAACATAGAATAGCTTCTCCTTCCTAAATGTCATAAATACTGCAAGCAGTGTATCAGATTTTCAGTTTATCTGTAATGCTTCCTTTAAAACAGCTGGACTAGTTCTTACAGAATTATGAAAAAATGCTTATTAGAATAGGAGACTATTTCCTTATAACTGTCTTTTGTTTTTTTAGCCTCCTCCAGGAAATGTGAAAATGCCTAATGTACCCAGTACCCAGCCAGCAATAATGAAACCAACAGAAGAACCACCTGCTTACACACAAATTGCAAAGGTTTGTCTGTAACTTTCAGGCAGTAGGTTCCTTCTAATTATAATTACATAAACACTCTTCTGGAACAGTGTGCCTTTTATAAAAAAGCATAACTTTCCTAATGATTTGGAAAAATGAATACTGTTACCGCATGAATTCGTGCAATATTAGGTCAGTCTTCATTCATCACTGGAGATGCATAATTATAGAAAATAGACTCAGAATATTTATTTTGTGTTTATACTTTTAGCAATATCTAACAATGCTTGTTTTATTCAGGAGCATGCCTTGGCCCAGGCAGAACTGCTGAAGCGCCAGGAAGAACTAGAAAGAAAAGCAGCTGAACTAGATCGCAGAGAAAGGGAAATGCAGAATCTCAATCAGCAGGGAGGTATGTATTAAAAATATTTTTTTAAATTGTAGAAATTTAACTTTTTCTTAGAAACTGCTTTTGTTTTACAGTCACAGTGTAAAACAGGTCACGGAGGGTTTTCTAGAGATTTATTATGTCCTTTGCAACAGTGTATAAGGTGAATAAAAACTGGTCTGTCTTGTGCAAGATTTCATAGTGCAAATTTCAGTGTGGCCTTTGTTACTGTCTGCTATCAGCTGTTTTTATTCTTGGTTAAAATCCAAGTAATACTATTGACTAGAAATAGACCATTTTGAAAAGAAGAACTATAAGTAACTTCATGAGTAACAACTCTGATTTCTATTCTGTTAGTATTTATAACTGTAGAAGAAATTTCCTGTTTTGGAACATTTTCTTATCTTTTTCTATGTTATAGACATCACATTCTATGCAAACAGCAGAAAAAGTATAGCTGTTATGAATTTTTCGTATGACACTTTGGATAATCAAGATCAGTGCCTCATTCTGCCAAAACTGTTGTGTGCTGTTCAACACCCTTAGTTTTTGCACTGCAATTTTTGAATGAAAAGATTTGCATCCTCTTAACTGAAGATACTTTGCTAGAAATAGATCAATGGGGAATATTTCTTTTCAAAAGGAAAACTGAACTGAAATCACTGAACTGAAATCAGACTGAAATCAGAAAAAAAAAAACCCAAACACGCTAAAACTCTTTGCACAAGGTTGACTTTGTGTGCTCTTTTCACTTGTACCTAAACTTCAGACAGTTGTATTTCCACATGTTATTTTCTTTTTCTTTGCTCATATCGAAATTGTAACATACAATAGTAAAATTTCAGATTGCATGATTGCTTAGGAATTCAAAATCTCAGGGAATTTCTTGCCAGTCAGGTGCTAATATCTGAGAATGGGGAATCACTATTCTTCTTTTAAGGAGAAAAATCATGGTGGGTATTGTGCCTTCATTAAAACGTTTTTATTTTCTCAGTATTTATTCTTTTCATTCTTTTTATTAAATCTCTGTGTCTTTTCTCCCAGATAATGATTGTCTTTTGTCATGTTTTCATTTCAATCTCCATATATTTCCCTTCACCTAATTTCACTAACTTATATTGACGGTTCTGGATTGATTACTTGTCTCTTCCAGGCTTTAGGGACTGTTTTTTTCCATTCATCTGTATCTTAAGGAACATAACTCTGTTACCCCATGCATGTTTCAGGATCTCTAAAATGCTTATTTACTATCATCATGAGGTTGCAGTTGTTCACATCAAAGTACTTGAGGAGTGTGTGAAAATCTAAATCTAAAGGATTCTTTAGGAAGGCTGAACAGAGAAGAGAGAGCTCTTAAAGCCTAAAAGAGGAAATTAAGTTTTAACCAAATGACTGTGTAAAAGATGCTGCAAATCAGGAATTGTATGTTGTGACTGAGGACAGCAATATTCTTTTCCAATTGATATTTTTCTTTTGCATGGTCCTTCAAACTCCTTTTGAAACACTACAGAGCTGTCTTGATTGGAAAGGGAGGGTCTTTTGCAATAGAACTCCAGCTATTTGCATTTAATTTAAGAGTCTGGCTTCATATGTATGATACTTTGACTGAATGTAATGGACTACAATGCAAAGATATTCAAGCTGGTAGGTCTGCTCAGTTTGGTGCCTTCAGACTTCTCAGCTCACGTCCAGTACAGTGTTGTGTTTGATCTGATTAAACTGTGCTGCTTCCTATTTTAGCTGGTTCATTTGGTCATGGCTGAAAAAATCCTTACTGTGTTTGCATGAAGCTGGTTTGGGAATGTCCACATTCATAGTGTAGGCGTGTTGCTGAAGTTCTGTTAATAAGCCTTGAGGTGGTAGCTCATTATGTTGAATGACATAACTCTGAGCTAGCTCTTTGCTCAGATAAGCTCTGATCTTGGAATATGAGTATCCAAAGAGTATTTGGAGAAAGAGCACATGGTTTTTAATGTCAAATCATCTCACCAAGCTGTCTTTCAGCCTTAGCTGAATATTTTGATAGCTGGGCCAAAGAGGAGGAAAAAAAGCACATCAGATACTATTCTTACATAATAGCTTGAATTATTGTAACATATCTGAATTTTTCTATAACTCTGCCCTGAAACTGTCAGTGCTGAGAGGAACCCCCATATATTGCAGAATAAAGATCTGAATTGTTATCAGATATTTTTTATATAAGAAATCCCAAAGTAGTTTTTAATATGGAGGGGAATATGACTTGGTTACCTTCTGTATCCTCCCTCTTAAGTTCCCTCTTCTAAATGGCTTGGTAAATTGATAAAAGGTCCATCAGGAGAGGAAGAAAACACAGCAGTGTTTTAGACCTGTTTGGACAGAACTGTCAGCTTCATCTTGTCTGAGTGGGGAAAGAAGTAACTTAGTAATGCAAGTATTTTAGGTGTGAAAGTTTTCTGTTCTTACCAGATGAACTACTAGTAAAGCTATGGTTGAAGGCAGAAATTGCAAGCAAAAGCTTGTCAGAATTTCAAAAAAAATGTCTTTAGATTAGCTTCTAGTTTAGCTCCACTTTTGCAATATGGTGGTTAATGTACCTATTGCATCCAGAATTTGAAATGCTATGGTAAAGGTCTGTTGTATGTCTCAGCTGAATCTCTGAATACTGTGCTTGTTACGACTTGCATTCAGCAGAATGTATACTCCAGCGTATAAGTAGATCAGTGTACAGGAAATCCATGGTGACTGATACTGTGTTGTCTTTGGTTGTGTCCTCGCTTTATCACACAACTTTGTATCAAAATATATTGATGCTGTAGGGCATCTTTTTGTATTGTAGTTGAGACCATTTTAATAGAGGTCTTTCTTCAGGCTTATGTGCCTTTAAGCAAAGCTTTGATGGTAAAATTGGGAACCAGTTCCAAGTGTTAGAGATATCTAGGTGTTACAGATATGAGGATTCTGAATATAGAAAATGTCTTTCACACCCCAGTCTTTGTGTTCCACAGAGCATGGGGGGACTGAGGGAAGTGGGCACGTAAGAGTCAAGGAACTCTGAGAAATTGTTTTTTTCTGCCATTTTTCAAATCTGGGATTTTTGCAAGACTCCTGTTTTCACATGATGTCTGCTTAGTCTTTTGCATAGGTAGAATACTCTGCTCTCCTTGATCTGCCTACATTTCATCATACTTTGTTTCTGAAGCTTGTTTTCAATATTGTGTGAGGACTGCTGATAAAGCTCTTGAGTTTTGGTAGCCCAGATTATTTATAGACTTGTGCATAAAAAAACCCTTGAACTGAACCATAACAAGTCCAAATGCATATCTCTTTCTAACATACAGAGAGTAATACAGAGAGTATTATAAACTTTTTTTCTGATTTGCAGGTAGAAAAAATAACTGGCCACCTCTTCCTGAGAATTTTCCAGTGGGTCCATGTTTCTATCAGGATTTTTCTGTAGACATTCCTGTAGAATTCCAGAAGACAGTGAAGATTATGTACTATTTGTGGATGTGTAAGTATTTTTTAACAAAAAGCAAAGTGCCTATTCAAACTTGATGATCCATGCCTGCTAATTTGAATTTTGCAACATCTGTAGTGAGGAATGTTTTTTTTAATCCAGAAGTCAGATGTTGAAGTGAAATCTTTGTGTTAGCTTCAATTTTAAGAGTATTGAATTATTTCATAGAGACTTTGATGGAAGAAAGGGGAAAGTATTACCCTAAAGCAGTTTGGCTTATACCATATTGTAGTTTTCTGTTTAAATATCCCTGTTGTTCTAAAACAATCTCTGAGCATTTATTACCTTAAAAATAATTTTACTGTTTTTAAAATCAGCTTATATATTAAGAAATCTAATTCACAGTATTTATGAGACTTGTGAGTGTAAAATGTGCAACGTTCATTTGTCTACAAATTAATATCATTTTATTCTATTTAGAAAAATAAGTAGTATAACATAAATTAGCAGAAGAAACAGTCCATGTTATAACTATTCTTTGTACAGCACTAGTGCTCTAAACGGTCTTTGAGGGGTTAATTTTGCATTCATTTAGGTGCCGTGTTTTGATAGGAAAAATGCTGGATGAATCAAATGTACAAATGCCATGACCTCTGTTTCTTCTGTCTTGTCTAGTGTGATGAGAGCTTAATAAGTACCCTGAGACTGAGGAAATTCCAAAGGTTTAGGTGTTTTGATGCCATTAATATATATTTTAGTTTGCTAAGGGAATGTGAATTTCATACTTTTTCTGTATTTTTTCAGGGTTTCAGATTTAACAAATCTTCATATTTTACCTGTTAATTTGGTAATCTTATTGTTGTGATTGAACCATATATTTGAATTATGTAAAATGAGCAGTCAGCACTGAATCAAGTGAATTTCACCTCATTATCTACAGCTTTATCCACTATCTTTAAATAAGTAACTGAATAAGTCCTACTGTAGAATGTGGGATTAGTCACTCTCATAAATCTGACAGACATTTAAGATTTATATCAAGTTTAAAATTAGGGACTCCAAAGTTTTAGAATAGTTAATAACTTTGGCCATTTGCAGGACTGAGTTCTAAAAGTGCTGTATGTTTTAAACACAAAGTGAAGCTGGGCAGTGAGAACTGGAGTATTAATACTCTTTTTCTTTTTTTCCCTTCTTATGGCAATAAATTAAGAAACCAGTGGTGTTATAGTATTTCAAAACAGATGAGAATTCTGCCTTCATTTTAAGCTGACAGATTTTCTTCTAGCTAGACTGAGACTTTAACCAAGTCTCCTTGTTCTTTTCCTTCTTTAGCCCTCATTCTCTATCTCTGACTTAGGGATCACTAAGGAAGGAAGGAAGAGGGCATATTAAAGGAAAAGAAAAAATGAAATGAGGAAGCCTGAAGAATATTGCAGGCTAAAGATAATGGTTGAATACAGAGCTCCCTGCCTTAGGGCTGGCTGTTCAGTCGGTCCTCGTGACTCCTCTTTTTCAGGAATATACCTACATGGTTTGGCTCATACTTCATTAGAGTGGCTGTGCTTCCTTAATGGATGCACCCATTACCACAGCAAACCAACCTGCTTCTGCTTGTTGCTCTGTTCTATATTTTATTTCCTCTTCCAGAACTTCCTAGGTCTTATAAGGCCTAGAGGTCCATAAAGATAATGACATTCAGATAAATCTAGTTCCAGCTGCTCAGCGCTTTGTAAAGTAGGTTAGTTTTCCTGTCCCTCTTTAGCAGCCCTAAGAACACACCTTTCTATTTCATTTTTTCTGTGTTGTCTTGATTAGTAACAATTCTAAAATCTTTATTCTTAGTCTTTACATTTCTGAGGAAACCTTCTTATCTTTTATAGGATCAATAAACTCTTTATTGTATGAAAATAGAGGTCTGCTTGTATTCCAGTCCCAGTGAATTTCTCCACCTTTTCTCTGTTGGTATCAGAAGTTAGAATGGTCTAATTCCTTCATGTGGTTTTCTCTCTGCACAGATTTTTTTTTCTCCTGAGACCGCCTTTTCTTTTTAACTGACTGAGTGCTCTCATGTGTTTGTGAACTACAACAATCAAAGAGCAATGGTTTCTGTCAGCTACCAGTGGAGCTTTCCTGTACTGTCTTGTTTTTGCCACCCATTGCTGTTTTAGTGGGTTGTGGATAGAATGGCAATTTTGCTGGCTCAGTGGCCCTGAGCACTGCTTTTGAGATCTTTGTATGCTGTTACTAGTGAAATGTCCCATGTCTGTTGACCTTCATCTGACAAAAAACATTTTTGGCCCAAAAGCCTGTGTTTTCCCATTACTTTCCCACAGCCTGATAAGATGCAAAATGAGCAGTACTGATTATCAAAGAATATTTCTTTTTTGGAGTTAAAACTGAAGAGCTGCTTAATCTCATGGAAAGATTTTGAGGCATTTGGATTTGTTGTTTTGTATTGTTTGTGAGTGTTTCCCTTTTTCTGTGAACAAGACTTTTAAAGATTTTTAAAGACAAATGACTTAAGCTATAGATTCTGATGAAAATCTACCTAAGGTACCAACTGTTATGGTATTTATTCCATTTAGAAGAGTTTTGTTTCATCCATCCTTCTGTCTGAGGAAATGATCAGTAGCACCTGTATCAATCTGTGCAGATGTTTGTTTTGCCTGCTCTTGAGGGCCTCCAAGGAGGGATAATTGTAAACTCCCTGCTCCCCGCCGCCTCAGCCCATTCTAGTATGTTGCCATCCTTATCATTAGAAGATGTTTCCTAGCATATAATTTAGTTCTTCCTTGCTGTAATTTATTTTTGTTGTTCTGTCCACTGTTTTTATGGAGAACACATTTTTTCCCTTTAGTCATCTTCTTTTAGCTAAATTAGCATAGTTATTCAGCCTTTCTTTGTAGGTCATCTTTTCTAGACTTCTGATTGTTTTGTTGCTGTCTTGTAGATTTGTCATTTCATCCACTCCGTATTATTATGGGTTTTTTAGTGTGTAGCATCCAAAATTGGACAGTGTGGACTATGTCCAATATTTCAGCAGTCTTAATATACTGGGTAGAGAGAGAAAAAAAACTTCACGTGTTTGGTAGAATGTGCTCGTGTTCCTGCATCCTTTTGTCAACAGAGGAATGTTTGCATCTCGCTGTGTATGTCTCTCTCCCATGCAAATTAAAAAGAGCAGAACAGACAAGGAACAAAAGCTAGACTATAACTGAAGCCACTCTGATATGACCCAAGGGTGTATGCAATCAAACTTCACCAGCTTTTTCCTCGCTTACCAGTTGCTGTGTGGCTGCAAAATTCTCCATTTTAGGGACATTGCATTCCCGTTGAGGCATTCTGCTACAGGGTGACAGTCCAGCTGATTCCTGGGAAAAAGCTCATTCTCAGTGTATCCTAATGAGGACTTTGGTTTCCTCAGAACAGCCTCATCAAAACATTACTGAAATGAACCTTATTACAAAAATCTATTTCATACAGTCCCAAGTGGGACTGCAAAATAATCTCAATAATGTAGATGTCAAATAGACAGCATCAGTGCAGCTTGTGGTCTTTATCCAGAACTCACTTTCAAACACTAATGGGTGCTAAAACATAGTTAATTAAGATGGAGAATGTGTATCTAAGTAGGATTCTTCTATAATAGGAAGTTCCACTAATAAAAATGAGGTTGTGAGTCTGAATATTTTATTAAACCAATATAATTTTTCATTGTTCACTCTTATTCTGGCATAAGTGCTCTTTTTTAAACTCACCTGCTTCCTCAGCTAAACTGGAAAAAGGCATTCTTAGGTCACTTCACGCTGAGTACTGCATTGCTCTAGCTGTGCTGGTTCATTGAAGTTATTGTTGTATAGGTGTTCTGTGATACAGAGGTCTACCCAAGCCTTGATTCATTTCAGCCCTCAGGTAGTCATTATCTTGTAATAACTTCTATCACACTTGAATTTGAAGACACAAATAGGAGGAAGATACTTAAAACTGTTACCCTGAACATAAAAACATCTGTCTTTTCATTTAATGGGAAAGTTTATATAGGTCACTTAGTGAATCCGCTGGCTCAGAGAACGAATGCTTCTGTAGCTTGCAAGAGTTAGAGAAAGGAGAGTGGAGGGAAGAGAGAACTGTCGATGAAGTCCTGTGTCTTTTTGCAGTTGAGATTCCTTCTAACACCATTGAAGTACTGAAGTAGACCACTATGTTACCAGTTTTATTGTGCTAATAAGTATCAGTGACATGTGTAACATTGTTTCAACCCTCTTCCGCACTGATAGTACTCTCTTAAAACTTGTCCTGTTATCTGTGCAATTGCAAAGAGTATAGCCTATCTGAAAGCTCAGATTCCACCAGACGCTGGACCTTTCTAGTAATCAATGGGGGTCTTCCTTTTTCCGGTAATGACTGGAATAAAAAATAAGTACCACTCAGTAAACTTTCTCTTATTTATCAAAGAAAGGTAGGGATTTGGATTTGTATCCTGTGTTGTACTTCGTGATGCATGCACACAAAATCTCTGAAACGAGTTGCTGTGCTAACTTCTCGGAACAATACTAAACTATTTAAATGCATTAAACACTCTTTATTTAAAAAGCACAAAGTTTTCTGTTTCTGACGATTCTTACAGGGGGATGTGATTTCTTTGAGGGAAAAGTGTTTTGAGTTCCTTCAGCCCTTCGTGTAAAGATGTGGGCATTTTAATTTAAGTTTTTTTTTCCAGTAAGATGATTTAGGGTTTATTTAAGTACTAGTTGAGAGGGAAGAAAAAAACTTTGAAGAGCCTTTTTCAGAATCTTTGTATGTTACATAAACTTACCAGCTCTTTTATTAACCTTCCCTTCTAGTAAAAGCAGTGTGGATAAGGGAGAATTTGAATGTATGCACAAAAACAAGACTTCATTTATTTTTTGTTGTGAACTCTTTATGCTACCTAGCTTTTCTATATTTCTCTGAGAAGCAATAAATAAGTAAAGCTGTAAGGAAGAGCATGAGCTGTGAGAACTTATAACTTTGAATGACTAAAATGTTTCTCTGAACTTTAAATAAATAAATAAATCATCACTGGTGCAAGGAACTGTTTTTGCACTCTTAACTATAAATAATGTACTTTATCCTGGTCCACAAGGACAGAAACTGTCCTTGAGACAACAAAATCGCTCGTGAATCGCTAGGTATTGCTGAACTGAAAGAGAAATTCATTTTCATCTTTTAAGTGTCTGGCAGAACTAACCACTGTGCCAGATAGCATGAAAATTGTAGTTGCAGCGTTTCTTGCTATTGTTAAGAGAGAAATATATTTGAAATTAACTGCGAAGTCATAATGCCAGTGCATTTTCTTCAGCAGAACTTAAATAGTTAACCTCTAATATGATCTGCCAATGAGAAAATGCCAGTATTGGCCTAAGACTTAAGTACTGAAGAGGAAGATTTTAAAGACCATTGGTCTAAGAAATATTTGAATATGCCATATGAATTTAGGGTTCTAGAACAGCTCCTCATGGATTTTGTTTTACTGAGAAACATTGTTACTAAGTAGTTCTTCGGCTTTTTTCCGTGTAAGACAAAGAGCTTTTATCTAAAAGGCTATTTCTGAAATATTTCCTTTTAAATTAGAATGTGTACAGTGATAATTTTATGGTGTCTTTATATCATTTGTAAACTTTTCTCTAAGCAAAATCAAGTAGTTACATATTGTAATAAAAAGGCTGTAAGGTCTTACATTTATTTAACTTGCCTGGTTGTAAGAGAAGATAACCTGGATTTTGAAAAAGTGCAAATATCTGTGTCCAGTAATTGCTGTACAAGAAAATTCAGTTACTGCAGCTGTGGAAACCTTTTTTACATTATTTTAATTTTCTTTTTAGCTAGTTGATGCCCTAGGCATCAAGCGTTTGCTAGAAATCACTCTTAGGAAATGCCTAAGAATGAAAATGTTTTATTTTTGTGAAAGGTTTTTTTTCTTCACCATATACCTCATATTATTTTCATTATATTTTGTAATTTCTTGTTCAGTACTTTCACTTAGGTATTCTGACTTTACCTGAATGTTAGGAAACTGTGTAAAAATCAGTTGGCTTATTGCAGAGAGGATATTGATTTATTGTTAGCATGCCTATGTTTTCTTTACAATGCTCTATTTATTTGAGTATTATTTTAACAGTTGAAATAATTTATTGTATAAACATAATTTAATCAAGACTCTTTTTTGGTTTTGGTCCTACAGTCCATACAATGACACTGTTTCTTAATATCTTTGGATGTTTGGCCTGGTTTTATGTTGATCCAACACGAGGGGTTGACTTTGGATTGAGTATCCTGTGGTTCTTGCTTTTTACTCCTTGTTCTTTTGTCTGCTGGTACAGACCACTTTATGGAGCTTTCAGGTAACAACTTCAGCTTGGCTTAAGATATCAAAAAATGTATGTATATATCGACTTGCTGAAATGCGTTAATCTTCTAATAGAATTTGCTGAATTATCTTTATGATAATCCTTCAATATGATTCCATTAGAAACAGGTAGTATATTTGTCATTAGTTCAATTGCTGTATCTGAAACAGATGGCAACATTTAGGAATATCATGGAATATTTAAAATATTTATAGCTTCTGCAATTGACATAACATTTGTAGGAAATATTTAACTTTGTATTGGGCTAATAATGTTTTTAATGGAAATTCTCATTAAATCTCTATCCCATCACGCCAAGAATCTGAGCAGGTTAGTAGTTAAGGGTGTATTATTACGTGTTTGGTTTGCTGAATGAACTTACTAAAACTCTACACCTAAAATTTTACATTGTTAAGTAACCTACAGCGTCTGTTATTGCAATAGATTGAGATTCTTAAGAACAAGTAGAGCAGGTATATAGCTATCAAACTCCAGTATTTTCTGCAGCTGTTAGAATCTGCGTTTCTCAGATTTCACAAGCCTGAGGGGCAGTATCTTTGTGTTTAGAAATACTGTGGTTGGTTTGCATGCTAAATTCAGCATTTTGGTGAGAATTAGCATATGGACATTCTAAAATCTTGTACTCTTACAGTATTTCTTGTGGATTGATTTTAATATTGAAGTGAATTCAGGATATTGGAAAACTCAGTTTAAATATACTAATTTTTGTTGAGAAAGATTGATAGTCATTAATTGCAGTTGAGCATAACCTTTAGGCTAAACTAGATGGTTTTTTGCTAACCAAGAATATATTGCTGTACCCACACATCTTTGAATAATTACATAGTTTATAGTTTCATGTGCTAAATTCTTATATTCTTATGGCTAAAATATGAAAAGGATTTTTTTTTTATTAGACTAAATTTTGTTCATGACTTGTATCACAATGTAGGTGCAAATTGAGATCAATAGAAAATATAGAAAATCGCCAGCATTTTAAAATGGTAGCTTTCATTAATTAGTTTTAAGCCTTACATATTCTCTTTTAATAGTGTTGTTTTATATATAATGATTATTTCTGAATTAACTGATTTGTTGGAGGAGGTGTTCACAGTGTTACATTATCATTCAGGGTTTTAGATCTAGCAGATGTTAGCCTTTCTTAGTGAATATTGATTGTTTGGAAGAAGAAAACTACTGCTTTCATTTTCAACTTTCATTCAGTTTCTCAGCTGAAAATGAAATAGTTATTGAAATGAACAGGTTGAATAAATAGAAATTAAGAAACCCTCTTCTGCAAAAAGCACTGTTACTGGCAAAATCTGGATCCAGGTTCTTAATCTGTGATTTAACTAATTCAGTGATTTTTACTTTCTTTAGAACTTTGGCAGCAAGCATACCACGTAATTATTAGTTTTGATAATAATAAGTTGAAGTCTTTATTACAAGTTTTGCTTGTGCATTTATTTTAGATAATCTGACTGACTTTAACGTTTCCAGTCTCTGTCAAGCTGGCATTTTAGTAATTTGAACAGCCAGCATATTTTGTATATTTTGCTTTTAAAGAACAGCTGCTTCAGTATTCTGATCTGCATTATGTTTTAATAATTCTATATTAGATTTTATTTCCTTTCACTAGTAAAAGAATTTCTACCCACACTGACAGTGCTGTAAACGTCAGCCTGAAAATAGAACAGACTTCTATTCTTCAAGCACTGTAGCAAAACTTACACAGTTAGTCATATAAAACCCAGCTATGTTCGGAACAGAACGTTATGATGCACACTAAGGAATAGTATATTGTTGCTTTTCTCACCTCTGTTAGAGATGCAGGAGACAAAAATACTGTATTATGGAAGAAGCAGTTCTTGTAATAAACACTTTACAAAACCACAGAATTAATGCCTGATATTTCAAGTCACTGTCAATAAATTAAACCATGTTTCCTCTAATTCATACCACATCCTCTAATTCATACCACAGGAATATTTTACATTGGTACTACAGTATTTGTCAAAAGGCATTAATTTCCTGGTGGTTTTAATTTTTTTTTCTCCTCTTTCAGGAGTGACAGTTCATTCAGATTCTTTGTGTTCTTCTTTGTATATATCTGTCAGTTTGCTGTACATGTACTTCAAGCTGCAGGATTCCAGCGGTGGGGAAACTGGTGAGTATTCTGCTTTCTGTAGCTTTGTAGTATCTAAAAAAAAAACCCAAAACCCAAACCTCCTATTTGATACAGAAACTGCATGGAGTCTGTGTTTTGTTTTGTTTTTTTCAATAAAATCTTGTGTCACTGGAATTGTTGTATTTAGCACTCAAAAAAGCATTCTTAGATTGTTCCTAATTAATTGGGAAAAGTGGGTGAAAGATATCCAGAGCGTGTGGTACTTCTGTTTAATAACTGGTCAAAATTTTATCCTTTGATGTAAGCCACTTTGAACTAGTCTTTTATACATTACCTCCTCTATTTCTGTGGTATGTGGAGATGTTATTTGCTCTATATTTAGAATAAAGATGTAATAAAACTAAGAGAAAATGAGAATAATTTAGGTGGTAATAATATACTGTATATTATTCTCTTATTATTATTAGTTATTTGTAATTATAATATTAATATACTTACCAGTGAAATTTCTGGCTAAAATTTGAAGAACGAGTGGACACTGTATTCAGCTGAATATAGTGGTATATCTTTCATTTAAGTTAATATTATTTGAAAGCTAGGCTCTTTATCTGAATCACCTCCTTATTTTGTAATAGTTGATTTTTCTTTTTGATGCTTATAAGTTAAAAATTGGTTTCCATAAAGCAAAGCATAGTAAGTTACTTTTACTTGAAATACAGTTTCTATTTGACACTTCAGGGTCTAATATTTAGATTTTACAAGGAAAAACTTGGAATGATAAGAAACATAAGAAAAGTTTGGAATCATTTTCACCACTCTTGCAAAAAAGGTCAATGAATTTGAATTAACTAAAAGCACGTAAACAACTGATAGTACAGAGAGCTATGCCTGGCATTTGTGTAGCTGAGTAATGACATTTCTGTGTATGTGTGTTTTTTGCAGCTAACCTCCAAATGTATGCAAGTTAGGCAAAACAGTATTGGTTTAGAACTGGAATGTAAGGAAAAATCCTGTACTATTATTTTTGCTGTCAAGCCCAGTGTTTTGCTTTTCAATAGATACCTCTTGATTGACATGAACAAAATAGTAAGGTAGTTTTAGAAGGGCAACTCTTCAAGTATGTGGAGTGTGCTTTTCAAAGGGGTAGGATAAGGAGGCGGATCATCCAAAGATGCTAATTTCAGAATCTTTGCCCTCTTAGGGTTGTGTTTTTCTTAAGGTAATGTTGAATTTGCTGTTTTTGTGGTTTCACGTTTGCTATTATAGTTTTATGTTGGTGTTAAGATTTTTAAGAATGGGGAAATGTCTAAAGTAGAGATTGCTCTACTAGTATCTTCTCCCTCTCTCTCTCTGTCTCCCTCTCTCTCTCTCTCTCTCATTTCTTCACCACTCTGCTCAAGGATAATCATCTTTCTCAAGCTTTTGCCTATAGTTTCACTGTATACATTGGGAAAATAGAATCGAAGTTCGAAAAGCTTATTATAAAATAGAAATGTGCTCTTTTATAACTTCCATGACTTTTTCTTTCAAAATACTCCAAGTTGATTAGAACCAGGAGGCTGTAAAGCTGGTGGATACCTGTGGTTGAACAGTTCATGTGCTGTGCTGCTAAAGCGTGCCTTTTTTTTCTTTTTTTTTTCCTTCAGTGGGTGGATTTCATCTCTTACTGGTCTTAATAAGAGTATCCCTGTTGGCATTATGATGATAATCATAGCTGCACTTTTCACAGCATCTGCTGTTATCTCATTAGTTATGTTTAAAAAGGTAAGTTACTTGTTATTCCACACTTCTGTTTCCTGTGTTTGATCTAGATTGTACTATCCTGCTTGAGAGAGGTTCTCTCTCACAAACTAATGGGAATTAAAAGATATTATGGGAGTCTTTTACAGCTCTGTCTTACATATTAACAACTGTGTTTTCATAGTACTTTTTTGCTTATACTGTGTTAGACTTAGGAAACACTGTGTTTACAATGCACTTACTTTCTGCAAATTGAAATGTGAAAGAGTAGCATGGGGCAAGAGAAGCTGGGAGGTAAGCCCACACTGAAAGTATAGGAGAATGCATGAGCTACGAAATACCCAGGTTGTAATTTTCAAATCTGTAGCAATTCCTCAGGCTGAGTGAAGCACAGCTTAATTCAAACGATTGCTAAGTTTCAGCTCTTATCAAAATCATTCCCATTAAGGTCAATAGAAAATGGAGATGCCTGGCACCTGGGAAATGCATGTTTATTTCTCTGCTTATATTGTTTAACATATTGTCAGGTTGATGATTGCATAGCATAAAACTTCAGAGAAGGATGCTTTTTGCCCTTGCTTCCTGTTTGTGAATTTCCAGCCAGAAGGCCTAAGTTTAGATACTAACATGCTAGTAACATTTTGATGTTGTTTTGATTAAATGTTACTGTAATCCTATGATCATGTGCTGACAATTCTAATAATTCTACCTGATTCCTAAGTTAAAGTTAGCATGAAATTTTAAGTATATCCTGGAGATCTTCTGTCTCCTTATTTGCTTTCTGCGTAAATACTCAGATGCAGACAAAAGAAACAAACAAGAAAAATATATGGTGGAACATTTTTTCTCACACTCATTCTACCACATGCATCTGGATTTTTTTGGAAAACCTGCATGCTCACATATGAGCAGGTGTATCTTTATGGATGAGAAACAGTCACATTTATAGAAAAGAAAAAAGTTACATTACTTTTCCTGGTACAGTTGAATGAAAGTGTCTTTGCAATATGATTTACAATTTTATTGTTAGCTATTTAATTGTCTACAGATCAGAAATAGCATTTTAATTTTAATACTGAGATAATTGGAAGTTACTCAGGGTTTACTTTTATGTACTAGATATTATAAGCCATATTGTTTAATATCTCTGCTATTTTGCAGAGCTATTGGTCATCACAGTAGTTTAGCAGATATGTATCTGTATTTTTAGGACATCTTATCCTTTTTAATATTCAGTCATAGCTTAGCTTAATAGGTTCTTGCAGACATGTAAATCTTAGAGACATTAAAATGTGTCTAAAGAATTGGTGTAGAAAAAAGTTAACCAGATTATTGACACAGTGGATTCAAAAAATACTTTTTTGATTTTGTTCCCTGCCATTTCTTTTAGCATGCACTTATTAACTCTTCAATGAGTAGGCCAAATTGTATACAAATTGAGACAGAAAAAGCTTTTGCAAGCAGCTATGGCCCTGTGCTGTGCTGAGGATGCTGCCTGTTTGTGTGTTTAACTGTGTTGTTTTGGACAGTAGATACCACACCCATTTTTGGAAAGACCTATGAGAACCCCCTGAACTTGCAAAAAAACGCGGGTACTGCTACAGCCAAACTGCGCCTGCAGCAGGGGAATCAAAGCTGTAGGGTTTGTGGAAAAAAAAGCCATTTACTCATTTCCCGATTCTCCCAAGCAAGTGAGCAAACCACATTTCCCCACCACACCGTTCTGCTTTGTTTAGACTTTGTTATTGCTCTGCCAAGAGGTGGAAGGCTTCGTACGCTTTTCTCATTGCTTCCCCACCTCCCTAGGTGCATGGTCTCTACCGCACGACTGGTGCTAGCTTTGAGAAGGCGCAGCAGGAGTTCGCAACAGGAGTGATGTCCAACAAAACTGTACAAACTGCTGCAGCAAATGCCGCGTCAACAGCAGCAACCAGTGCAGCTCAGAATGTGTTCAAGGGTAACCGAATGTAGAGAAATATAAAAAGTCATTATGGTTCTCTTTGATTGTACTTTATTTTCCAGTCACTTACTATATTCCCTAAAAGCCTAGATCAAAATACACACAGCATGTTTGTCTATTCTTCAGCTGTGCATGGGTAAAATGGGAAATGTTGGTTTTGTTCTATTATAAATTTATTTATTTTAAAAAAGATACCCATTCTTTGCCCCTCTTTAAAATGTTGCATTCTAGAAAATAAAACCCTCCATATTTTATGAAGGATGAATAATTTCAACAATTGGCCTGATAATGACTTACGGTACTTTATGATCAAATAAATATATTTATAATAAGTTTTATAATAGTTCACTCTGGTATTTTTTTTTTAACTTCAGGAAAGCACTTTGGATCAATTATTTTTGTTTATAAGAACTTGTTTCCCTATCTCTATTATGAGAAGTAGGGTGGACGAAGAGCTGTAGAAAGTTAGGTTTGGCTGCTGCTTTTGCGATTTCAGCAGCTGCTGTAGGACAGATACAAGTAGGGTAGATACTATAAATTCTTCTCCTGTTTTTTTAGGATAAGTCTTTTGATATAAACCTGTAAGTTTGCATGAATACTGCTGAGTTATTTGATCATGTTTAAATAGTGTTTTGGTCTAGAATTTACCTGCGCCACTTTATAATTATAGGGTTTGTTTGTATCTATTTTCATGGAGTATTCTCTACCTGTGAGAAATGACTGTGGTGCATAAACATCCTCTGTAATGGAGTGTGTAATGCAGTGTACAGCTTAGGGAAGTTAACTGACGGTTTTGATCAGAGAGGTAAATGATTATATATTTGCTATTTTTAATTTCAGTATTCATGTCTTGGGGTAATCATTCTGCCGAAAAAGAAACCAATATTGACCTTTAGAACACTAGTTTCTTGCCCCCTTCCCCACTTTTACATGCAGTGGTATTTTTGTTGTGCTTGGGATTTTTGGGTTTTTTTAAGTGTAGATTTGTGTTTAGCAGTGGTACTAAATCTCTAGCCTTGTCAGTCACACTGTTTACTGCTTGTCCAAAAATCTGAATATACAGTATTTAATTTTCTAAAAGGAATATTGTCTCAAATCAAGCTTTTTAAACAATGGCATTTAACAGATACTTAAATTCATTTTAACGTAACTCAGCCTTCTCTGTGATTTGATTTAAGCCGGGGGAAAAAAAAAGCATTTTAGCTATTTTGAGTTGGAAAAATGAGAAAATCATCTTCTTTTACAAAATTAAATTTTAACATATTGAACTGGATGCCTAAGGGGTTAAATTGAGCTGTGCAGCTGAACAATCCATAATGGTACGTCCCATCATAATATTCCAAAATTTAATCAAGTCTAACTATAAAGTGATGTTTCTCTCCATTAAATACCATCTGATATTCTTGACTGACAAATTACACGCAATATCTTACGCTGTTTTTTTAAAGTCCGTTTTAGAAAATGAAGACAGGAAGGAGCACGCCCCCCACCCTGTGTGAGTATACACGGTAGTTGGAGTAATGCAGCTCTTAATGTGAAGCATGTGTAGCAAGACTGAGTTTTAAACTTCTGAGGCACCTCCATGTTCTGAATGCGGACTGACTTTCATAGAATAATCCTTTTTCACTACAGTGTATTGATAATAACATAAGAGCATTACAAAAAATAAAACCTGTAACTTAATCCCTGGATCAATATAATACTGCTAGCATAAAGTCTATTAGTATCCTTTTATTTACTAACTTCTTTAAATCCTACTTGCATTAGAATAAATACAGTAGGTTCACCTATGCTGCAGTTGATATTCATGAGGAATATTTAGAAGCATGTACACTCATGTCTTGAAGTTAAAAGTAATTCAAATATTCCATGTAATAAGAACTCTAAAATTTTATGCTAGTGGACATGCTAGCATTGAACTTGCATTTGTGTGGAATATTATTAAAAGCTTTCCAGACAAAAGTCACAATTTTCTGCTGAGATCAGGCATCACACTTCTAGCAGCTGTATTGTTCTTTCTGAATATCTTAAATCTCACTTGAGTGTTGCATCTAGGAACCCTACTAAGAATTACTTCTGAACCTAAATTTAAGCATCTCTCCTTCTCTCCCTCCCTCCCTCCATTTCCCCCCTCCTCTCTCCCACCCCTCTCCCCCTCTCCCACCCCTTTTCCCCCTCTCTCTTTCCCCTCCTCTTTCCCTCCCCCTCTCCCCTTCTCTTCCTTTCCTGCTTTCCCTCTTTCTCTCACTTTTCCTCTATCACTTTCCCTCTCTCTCGCTTTTCCCCTCTCTCGCTTCCCCCTCTCTCTCGCTTCCCCCTCTCTCTCTCTCACTTTCCCCCTCTTTCCCCTTCTCTCACTTTCCCCCTCTCTCTTGCTTTCCCCCCTCTCTTGCTTTCCCCTTCTCTCTCTTCCCCCTCTCTCTCACTCCCCCCTCTCTCTTGCTTCCCCCCTCTCTCTCTTGCTTCCCCCCTCTCTCTCTTGCTTCCCCCCTCTCTCTCTTGCTTCCCCCCTCTCTCTCTTGCTTCCCCCCTCTCTCTCGCTTCCCCCTCTCTCTTGCTTTTGCCTTCTCTCTCTCTTTCCCCCTCTCGCTTTCCCCTCTCTCTCGCTTCCCCCCTCTCTCGCCTTCCCCCCTCTCTCACTTTCCGCTTCTCTCTCTCTCGCTTTCCCCTTCTCTCTCTCTCGCTTTCCCCTTCTCTCTCTCTCGCTTCCCCCTCTCTCTCTTGCTTTCCCCCCCTCGCTCTCCCCTTCTCTCTCTCTCGCTTTCTCCTTCTCTCTCTCTCGCTTCCCCCCCTCCTCACTTTCCCCCTCTCTCTCTCTGTGTCTTTCCCTCTCTCCCTCTCTTTGCTTCCCTCTCTCTTTTCCTCTCTTGGATATGAAGATGTATACGGACATCATCCTTGCAATTAAATTCAAGTTGAAGATTGCATAGTAATATACATTACCAGAGTATAATATGGAAAAAACATTAACAAATAAAACCTGACATTGACAGGTAGATTTTTTTCCCAAATGTTTACATGTTGAGAAAGCATATTTAATGTTCAATGTATAGGGAGTGTTGATTTGTAATATCATGGATTGAGTGTACAGATTTAAACCTCAGAAGTGCAATTCAAATTTAACTACATAATTTGTTTAAATGAAAAATCTCTGACACTTACAGCTCAAGAGGGAGGGAGAAGTTTGAGTTTAGCTCAGAAGGCTGATGTTTGTTAAAATATTTTGTACTTAACTAAAACTAGATTTTACAGTCTCTTATTAGTTAATCAGACTGTGGCGCCCACTTAAGTTGTCATTTTGTAGTATTGTGGCAAATTGAGTACAGAGTATGAAGTTTAAACACTGGAATGTCAGTAGTCATTGATCTGTAATTCAGGAGTTGGTTTTATTTATCTGAGGGATGTTTGTATATTTTGTAAATTACTAACAATGCTCTGCCATCCTGGTGAATGTCCTGGTTCTGTACAAATGCACTTATTCTGTCCCTCTGTTGCATGTCTGAGTAGTTCAGAAGTTTTGTATATTTATTGTATTAACACAGTGTCATAGAATAAAAAAAAGACTTTTTTCCTGGATGTTTGCTCTGTATAGTTTTGAACAATATAGGGACTTTTTAAAGGTCAGGATTACGTGCAGGAGGGCTGATCTATGTAAAAGTCTCACTTGTTTTTTATAATCCTGTATATAAATTCTGTAATGCTGCTGAAATGGGAAAGTAAAATGTCCATTATCAAAATCATACATGAGGGTAATGGGAATTAGTTTACCCAAATATTAGCAAGAAAACCCTTAAGCACCTGCAGCCCACTTCTTGTGCTGTAAAGTTAGAGGGTCAAAATCTAAATGTGTTCTGTCATTACTGAAGTTCTACAGGTATTAAGTGAATCCTAAGACATTATTCAAAGTAAACTGAAATTGCTGAAAACAGCATTGGTCTGGTACTGTTTATTTTCCTCATTTCTGTGTACTGAATTGACACTTCTGTATCACCTCTGTGTCTTGCTGTTTCTGTTTAGCCACTGTCAATGCCTGTTGATTTTTTTCGTATAATATCAACTGTAACACCTGCTGTCTAGTTCTGAATTCATTACCAGGTTTTCTTTGAAGGATGAAATGGGTAATTTAACAGTTCATATAGACCACTGTGCTGTAGTGATGTTTGCAAGTGCATGATACAGAGAATACTGCTCTGCTGTGTGGTCAGGATTATTTGGGGAGCTAGCAGAAGCGAGTTTTTGAAGACATCTGCGCATGCTCACCCATCATTTAGTAATGAAAGTCTTCATCAGCTTTCTCTGTTTCTTTGTGATTTACAAATCCAGGGTGGCAGGAGCAGCAGATTAAAGAAACAGTTCTTGAACTTTGTGGTAAATGGTAAGCACAGTTGGGTAGCAGGCTGAACTTCCCCTCCATGCCTTACAGTTAGCATTACTACCCAGTTTAGGTGCTGCTTTGTGGAGATATTGCCACTGGTTTGCTGAGAATAGCTTACCCCAAAAAGCTGTAAAGACTAAGTTGAGAAAGTAAACAAGATACATAGAAAAAGTACAGGGGACATAAATGTGGTTTAAAATATTCAGTGGTACTTCTGGAAAGATACTTTTGTTAAGCAAAACAGACACGTGCCTAGAGCATTCTGATTATGAATCAGTAATAAAGTACAATGGATCAGATAACTAAACCAAATGTGTTTTAGGTTTAGAAATAGTTTGCAGTTTTTTCAACAAACCAATTTTGTGTCTGCAGATAGCTTTTATTCTGATTTGTAGAAAAATCAGAAAGACTTACAAAAGAAATGGTGCAAATTTCTTACCTCAGCAGTATCATACTAGTTTAGCTTTATGCTGGGATTAAACTATAAACTGTGTCACACACTACTGAAGAAGAAAAAAGTGTTGATGGAATTGCAACTTGTGGATCATGCTGCTGTTCATTTTGGTCTGGGGGAAAAAAATGAATTGCCCAGCTATTTAATGGAAGCATATGCTGCTTATCTAAAATGTGCTTTTCCTAATAAGAATTATAGTTATTGCTCCAAACACCAGTGCTTTTAGTGTTAGCTTCCTTCCTGATACACTTGGTGTGGGGATGTGACTAAGAAGTAATGTGTGTGTATAAAATATACTGTGCTACTTCAGTGCCATTATGTTATTAACAGGTAAAGAACGTAACACGCGTGAGTCCTTATACAAAGTGCTGGAAAGGCCAGCTCTGTGCTTGTTTGTACCCATGTTTCAGGAAGGGAAGCTTTCAGCTGCTGAGATGGGAAATTTCTAAAACTTAATTTTTCGAAGCTGATGTTGGAGGTTGTATTAGTAACTGGCAGCGTGCTTGGAATAGGGCTAATGTYGGACTGGAAAGTACAGCCTGGTTTAGAGTCCAGTTACCTGGGACCGTTTGCTCCCTTTTCTGCTTTGCAAACCTGTACAGTCAGAGCTGGGTAGCTACTGGCTAGAACCTTGCCCATTTTGCAAAAGAGCTGCCTCTGACCACCTGAGGCACTGGTTACCCTGCCGCTGTTTCAGCTTGCAGTACTGCAGATACATGCATTTATAGTGTAAAGGAAATGGGCATATATTGTCTGAGTTCTAGCCATTGCACACATGCCAAAGCTCTCAGAGCAGCGCAGGGCTGTTGTCTTTACTATACTTGTATTTCTGATGTTTTAGAGGAAAAAAATGGATAAGCTGTATTGGGTAGTGAGTGATCCTTCTTTTGTCTAAGGTAAGAAAGGAACTGGAAGTGGTCAGAACAATGTGATTAAGTTTTGATTTGTTACCTTTCTCAGTTAGACTAAATTACTGATCTTGCTGCATCTGTGATACTTAAAACTCGTTAAAAGACATTGTTTTCTACTCTCCTGGTACAGAGATGTCTCTGAATTTCACTTCTCTGAAGATACTGAAAATTGGAAAAAAAAAAAAGCATCTGTTTGAAAACAAGCTTTCAGGGAATTGCAGGAGCAAGAAAACATCTTTATATGCCTACTCTTTGGGCATGAATATAATTAACTTTCTTATTGCATCACCATTCTAAAACTAGCTGGAGCTGAGGGAAGAAGTTACTAGAACACAGAAATCTATAATAATTAACATGTTTAGAGAATCATGTATTGAGTTCTCAATTTCCATCTCCATTAGCCCTTTTGAAAAAGGGAGGTAATATTTTTATTTATACAAACAAGTATTTTGTAATTTCTTTCAGCAGTATTTTGAATTGGTAGAATAACTACTGTAAATATACCTGCTTTGAAATCCATAATGATGACTGATGTAGTGACCTGTTGAGAGGCAACTGTACCACAATTTGTTCTGGATTGTACCTTTCTAAGAGTCAAGGAAACTTCCAGCTTTTGACCAATATCTCACTCTTGGAATTTTAGCAATTGTCACAAGCTGAATTAAATTTAAATGCAATTAATTATATGTAAAACTAATAGAATTAATAAAATTAGTAGATGTGAACCTTAGTGAGTTAACATATCAGACAAGACAGACATCCTGACTTCTTTTTTAAACTACTAAAAGCCCTGCTCCTCATTCTGCCATAGATTTGCTTAGAAAAAAAATATCTAACCACTCTAGTGTTTTTCAAGTTGTAGGTGAAAAATAATACACGTTCTGTGACAAATACCATTTCAAAAGTTTGTGTGATCAAGCAATTTTTGTTTTAAAACTTTCTGTAGCCTTTTCATGAGAAAGGAGCTGCAGTGCTTCATTTAAAAATGAAAAGCATTTGAGTCAGATGTATATTTAATGAGAAAGTCTTTTTTAAAACAACTGTATTGTAGAAGGCATAGCTACAATTTCAGATGATAACACACTTCGATCAATAAGTGGCAATAATTGTTAAACTCAGTTGCAAAGCTAACAGACTAACAAAAATCACTGGGCTCCCAAATGCTATAATGCTACAATGTAAACACCTTGCTCAGGCTCAACATACCTAATATATTTGAATTAAGGTAGTCAGACTTCTGTTAAAGTTTGCAAACTCACATTTTAATTGAAATTTTGATTAAAAAACATTAGGTACATCATTCATGCTAACAAATGTACATAGTGGTGACTCAAGAACACAACAGCAGTACCACAAATAAACCATGGCTCAAAATCTAGTCCAGCTGGATTGCCGCAGCCGCTCCTTTTACACAGAGTGGCTGTGGTGTACACGTTGCTGCTGCGCTCTACTTTTCTTGGGCTCTGTCCTTTCCACGATGGTTCCTTGTGGTAGGAGGCTTCAGTGCCCACTGCTTCCAAGGAAAACCTGAATTCTCCCTTTACCACTAGGAAGTGAGATATTCTGATGTGGGATAATAATGCAAAATTGAAATGATTTAGCTGAAAAATCTCAGAATCCAGAGAATGTTAATTTTATTGAGTAAAACAGATACAGAGATGATGGAGACTATCCAGAAATAGCTCGGTGGCAATGTTTTTTTGCAGTGCCGCGTTACTATAAAGCACATGAAGAAACATTGCTGAGCCTTTTCAGCTTTTAGATTGTAAATTGCCAAAGATGGATACAGCTTCACATTTGAATTGTCTGTATTACATAGATAGGAGCATTTCAAATTAGTCTAGAGGAGATGTTTAGTTAAATCTTTAAGCTACTGTCACTGTTGTTGCATTCGTCTTCTAAACCAGTGATTCTATTGCATTATTCTATGCTTAATTTGTCCACATCACCAAAACTCCAGCCACTCCTTCCCTGGGAAGTCTCTTTATCAAATATCTTGTTTAAAAACAAAAACTACCAAAAAAAATCCTGTTATTGCACATCTCACACAAGTTTGTGTATTTATATATTTTTATATATATATATATATTTAAATATGCTACACTTAAAAAAAAAAAAGGTCTATGGCACTTTACAGAATATAAGTTTACAGAGGAGATCAAACCACAGATGTTTGAAGACTTCTTCAATACCACAAAAAAAGTCAAAGTTAAAACTGAACTAATTGGCACACAGGTTTTAAAGAATCCACAGCAAATTTTTCTAGATCCTATGCAGTGCATGTACATTAAGAAGCAGTTACACTCCACAGCCCCATCATGACATTAATTAAATTAGCTTTAAGCTGATGTAGTTTTCTTTCTTCCCTTTTTTTTTTTTTTTGCAAAACATCTTTGAAAGCTACTGCTGAGGTGAATTTCAGGAAAACTTTGAACAGATGTCAGATTAAATGAGTGCACCAAACACCTGAAAACCTCATCCATAAAAATCTGCAAAATATATATATATCATCTTATCACTTGCTAGAAAAACAGAACCCTGAGAAAAGAAATTCTGATTTGTTTCTGCATTTCTTCCCAGCCTGTCTTCTAACTGTGCTAGGTGATGAGCATGGATATTCTTGCAAGTTGGTTGATTATGCTGTTGCAGAGCAAGCTGTGATAGTACACCAGCAACAAGCAGAAAAGCTGGTTCCTCTTGGTTAGGAATGCAAACAAAAGCAAAATATTCCACTGAAAATATTTCCTTTGTACTTAAAAACTCCAATATTAAAATTTTTAAGCTCTCTGGAGATCATAGCAGAGGTCAGCTCATTATATATATATATATATATATATATATATATATATATATATATATAAAGTTGTTCATTGTTTAAGCGAAAGCAGTATATTCGCTCTATACTTTCTGGAAAAACTGACTTTATTCTGACTAATCAAGTGGTCAAGCCAAAGCAGCATTTGTCACACTAATATAGTGTCAAAATTTGTTGGCAGTGGCAACGTTGACATTGGATTGCTACCCACCTAAGAAAAGCTAAAAGAATAAATCTAATTGGCGATTAATTTTCACCCAGTTTCATGCTACTCTTACTCTTCCTAGCCGCTTTTTCCAATGCGAGTGCGTGGGCACGCGGGCGAAGGCGTGCCAGGCCGCGGCCGCGCGCTCCAGCAGGGGGCTCCGGAGCAACGCCGCAAGGGTGCGTCCAGTCCCCGTGCAGCTGCACTGGGCTTAATGTATGACTAATGTAACTTTACAATAACAGCATGTCCTTCCAAAGGTATGTTTCTGTGTATATGAAAAAAAACAGTAAGTAAAACGCAAGTATGGATAGGATATGCTGGCTGTGATTTATTTATTTATTTRTTTGTTTTTCCCCYCAGACACCACTTTGTGCTAGTGGCTTTGGTTTGTTAAAATAACTCTGGCTTTGTGCAGCTGTTTGGCATAATTGGGTCCAGACCACAACTTTGGGGTGTTTTTTTTTTTCTAAATTAAATATTTGAAAGAAAAGTGAATTACCCATTTTAAAATCTAGAATACGGTGAAAGTGGGCTAGAGAAACTGGTTAATACAAGAAGAGATTAAAACAATACCTTTTTAATATCACCAGAGGTTGACCTTAGGTTTTGAATAGCGGCTCACAGACCATCTACGCATCCCTCTGGCAGCAGGCGTGAGAGCGCCTGGGCGTGCGCGGGCTGGGAGCAGCACCGGCGGAGGCAGCATCCACGCACATAGCAGCCATCAGTGGGGCAGTGGCGGCTTGTGTGTGCACAGGCTCAAGCCCAGCCCTCAGCTTGCAGCAGCGACTGCTGATCAAGTCTTGTATCATGAATAACTTGGGGGTGGGGGAACAGAGAAGTAGATAGACGTGAGCTATCTACCTGTATGATAACAACAATTTTAATATCTATAAATAGCTATGGCACATATTAACAGACTTACCAGGCATAAACCAGAATACATGTTCCATATTATGCAGTGACCAGATGGAGAGGCAACACTGTCATCGGGTAGGGTTAAATGTTACTGACAACTAAGAAGAATAATCTAAAATGCACTTAACATTTCATTAGAATTACTTGTCAGATGAATTCTCCCCTGTGCTTCTATACCACAGTTGCATCATTCCTTTTATTAATACCTTTTAAATTTGTTTTCAGAAGTAGTTCTAGTAAATGATGAGACACCACAAGTAATGCAACTGCTTGCCTTTGAAAAAGGAATGTCGTTGTGGCCAGCTCTGTTTTATTTCTGCTGATTTAGTTGGAAAACGGTCCATACTACATGTGGTTAAAAAAACGGGATAAGATCTTCCCAGCCATTTAGAATTTGGCATGGCTTCCTGAAAGATGTAAATGTATTAAACACTCAGCTGGCTCTGGGACATTAGACATATCGGTCTGTAGACTAGGAATGAGGTTTCACTAGCAAGAGAAAGAATAATACTGTTAAAGTCCAACATGCGATCTACATTTGTAGAGGAGGCTGAAGTCCAGCCCACACTGTTGGCATTCATAAGATAATGCCCAGCTGTGCTGTGGAGTTATCTGCCTGGGATTCCAGGAGTTTCTAATAAAGGCACAATTGCTGTATAAATATTTTGCCCAATGTGTGCTAAAAGAATAATTCTACTAGTTTTTATCAGACACAGGTGTAAGGCAGTCTAACAACAACTTCTCTGCCTATTCAATGAAACCAAAATATTTTACCTGCTAAGTAACAAGTGGCACATATTTTGCATTGTAAGGTTCAAGACAAAGAAATATGGCAGGGATTCAACTTCAACTCCTCCTTAAAGGTAGGTATAAACTGCATCATGTCAACTTTTCTCTCTTCATTATATACTTATTATTCAAGAAGGCACTGTACTTTAAGGAAGTTCAGTATCAAAAAGCACCTCAATGAAAAGTACGGTACCAAAGCAGGTGATGGTGAAATATTCACAGGTGAGGATAGCCCTTGGAAACAAAACCTAATTAAAATAGGCTTCTCCTTTTTTGTATAAGAAAAATATGCTGGCTTTTATTATTTTAAATCCAAATTCTTCAGAGTGACCAAGGTGGGTAAGGCAATGGGATCAATCAGAATTTGTCAGTTATATAACAAGATTCCTGCTATATACAAATGTTTCCTCATCCCCCCCCCATCTGATTAATATATTCCACTTAGTCCTGATAATATAATGAAACTAAAAAATTCCCAAGTGTTTACATTCTATTTTCTTGGGATCCTTTCTCTGCTCCTCATTGCCCAGCAAGGAAGAAAGACTGTTTCAGTAGTTCAGGGCTGGAATGCATGGGGCTCAATCACACAGGTGGTGGAAACAGGTATGTGAATCTGCTTATCAAGTCACTGGACAGCAGATTAAGATCCAGGCACTGGTATTTTTCCCACCGTAGTTAGAGGAGGCAGATGAGGTTTTTCCCTTCTTCTATTTCTTCTTGTACTTTGTCACTGGATGTGGCAATTTCAGCTTGTGCCGAGAAGACTGCACAGATGAATGTCAGAACAGTGCCACCAATAGCTGTGTAGAAAGCCCAGCCTAATGAGCAGTCTCCTAGTTTGTAAGCAGAAGCATAATGTCCACAATAGCTTATTGCTTTCTGGCATCCCCAACCTGCAGGGTAAAGTATCAAGCCTAAGATAAGGAAGAGGCCTAAAAATAAAAACAAAAGAAGACAGTTTAACACCAAACAATCAGTTCAACACCAAATGCAATGCATTTAGTAATGGTTATAGTGATCACTACTCACTCATAACAGGTCCCCTCCACATAATAAAACTGGGGAAAGAAGATTCTTCCTAATCCAGCCACCCTTTACTGATCGTTCCCTAGTATACACCATGCAGTGTCTATCTAAACTTTGCACTATACTACCATTTTTCTTGTGAAAGGTTTATGTTTCACATAAAACTTTGTTCTCAATTTTAATCCTTGTATTCATTGCACATCCTTTGTTTCTATGCATTATTGCTAGCTAGGTATACACTGATTGCAAAACATTTGCATATCTCTACCTACTGTTTACACTTGCACTTTTCAAATACTTATGAATGTTTGCATCCACTTTTGAGTCCTCATTTAGCTAACCCACATTCAGCTTTATTTAATCATTCATTGTAAACATTTTTACTTTTTCCTTCAGATTTTTCCTAGATTGATTTTCTTGCCTGGAAAAAAAAATCTCACAGTGCATCTGCTTATTTGTCCACGTCAGTCAGGACATAGTAGAAAAATCATACAGCAAGTTTGATAAGCTACTTCCAGAATGAAGGGATTCTGGAATCAGCCACTAATGGGGTTAAGTGTCCCCAGGCAGTGCACAGATAACGCTGGGATCCTCTCAACAGCTGCTCCACTGCTGCAGAACTTGTGAAGGAAAGTGCTTTTTAGTGAGGCAGGAGCAGAAACCTCAACTCCTCGTCTCACTAAGCTGCTTGAGCACCCTGCTGCGCCTAGGCAGGCAGGAGAAAGCTCAGACTAGTTGCCCACCCGATTGTTGCTGTCTCACTGCTAGGTGTCTCTTCTGTGAGCACTTATCTCTGTCTAAGCCATGAAGGCTTTCATTAAGGAAATGGAAGAGTCCCGTTAGAGTGCCTGTACATGTAATTTGTCTATGTACCAAAATGAAAATGTCACTATGAGAGATTTAACCAAAATACCTAATATGCTGGTGGCTACAATGCTCTCATATGAGCCTTGCTAAAAATCACAATGACTTGAAAAAAGATCTTCCTACAAGGCAGGTAGCTAAACATCAGGACTGCACATAGGTATCAAAAATCTGCTTTTCATTGGTTTCTTTAAAACTTTACTTAGAAGAGCAAGAAGAATTATGCAGAATAATTTTTGCTTAAACACAACTAATTTATCAAGAAAATGAATACAGCCTTCCAGATCCTTTAAATATTACCTGATTTGTTTGTTCTGCACCATAAAGTCCTTTATTCAACCCCCATGTGAAGAAGATAGATAGCTGGTAACTATAAAAGATAGCTGGTTTTATAATCTGAAAGTGGGCCAGAAGTTGTGCTTTTTACATGTGGCACTAGTTCATTCCTAGATTTCATCCAATCCTGAAATTTCTACTAAGTAATAAAATCAAAAGCAGTCTTTGTTTCTTCCTTAAACTAAGAGATTACTAGGAAGAGCTGTAGAGACTTGTTCCCATCTTTGTGATTTCAGTGAGAGTGGTATGTTCTGCAGTACATTAGATTTCCTTAATAGTTGAAAGAAATTCAGCTGGATGCAATAAGATTTCCTCACTAAGAACAAAAGATTGGTCCTAACTTAACTGGTTAACATCCACAAAATGCAAAAACATCCCCCAGCTGTCTAAGATTGTCTGTAAGTGCCAGATGTGTCACAAAAGAAAGTCCCTCCTCCAGCATTTTTCTGATGATGACAGACTAACATGTGCATGAATGAACTAAATGTCATTCTTTGGGGCAGCAAAATCCATCAGAGAATGACATCTGTTCTCTGTGAAGGGATTTCATCACTGTTTACATTTATGAACTGATGACAAATTTTATGCAGTGTTTCCTGTCTGAATGGCTAAACTACATTAAGTATAAAGTATTGCTTTATCTTGGACAGACCTGGATAAGCCGTGCTTTCATCCTGGTGAGCCCAGCAGCCATCTCAGACTAAACACCAGCGGTTCCTCTCCTCTATTCATCACTAGCTTCCTGGGCAGTGTAACCAGCACGACTAAACAATGTATTTTTCTGACTGTGCATTAATATGTTCCAACTGCCATTTTCTCTTAATGATCACAAGCCCTTTGGTAATTAAAATCACCATCACTGAATTAACAACGCTGCCCTGAAACACCACTGTGACTGCTGCTGCCCAGGAAGTTTTTCAGGTTTACCACCCCAACACTACAGCAGCCAGCGATGCTGCAAACTTGGCTTATGGCTGAGCCACAAACAGGACTGAGAGGTTACATCCATCTCTTTTTATCAAAAATACAGCATTGAACAACTCCTGAAAACTCCTGTTTCTTGGCACATGTCTGCCAAGCTGAGAGACTCTTACCCCAAAATTCAGCCCCTCCCCCTACCCCCCGCCCAAGGTTGCAGTGCTGCTGTCAGGTGTATCTATCTACAGCCAGACTTTACTGAATTTAAATGGTCTTTAAGAGTACAGAAAATTTCTGGAAAAATAGTGAATACACACCAAAATTTGATAAACTACAGCTATTTTCCTCACGGTTGAAAAGAAAATTTGGGGAAGTCTTAACTATGGCCTGTGAATATGGTCAGTTTTTCTCCTGTGTTTTTTTTTTCCCCCCCTCCTAACTTTGTTAATTTTATACTGGTCTAACATAATAAAAAATTAATGTGTTTTTCCCCACCAAACCTACCTTATACTCCATTTCAGTGCAGACACAAAGCTTCTCAGGAGCTTCACCTCTTCTTGCTATCATCACTAATATTTACCATCATTACTAATTTCAGCAATACCTGCTTTCTATTTGTTTGGAAAAGTTAATAAAGATTATTCAATTAACCCAATTCCACATATGCACAACCAAAATGGCACTCCTTGGATTTCATGCTGAACAGCAGCAAGTGGAGCGGCACAGCTCCCGCTCACACGGTCACCCCTTAGCTCGGGGCTGCAGGGCCTGGCATGTGGCTGAGCTGGGCAGGGCTCGGGGGCCCTTCTTGAATCTCCCTTGCTGAGGAGACTGCCCAAAAAGGGTGTTCAAGAATTAAAAACAAAACAAAACAAAAAAGCACAAGGAGCTTTGCCTGCTGCTTCCTAGTAGCTGTAGGAGACAGTGACAGGCTAGCAAGCTCAGCTCAGTGACTCCTGCTGTTTAAACAAAACAGCAGAGTCCTTCTTTACCACCCAACAACAGAGCAAATCATGGGCTGAGGCAGAAGCCAGCAATCAAAAGCACTTAACTAACTGCCCAACTGCTCGTAGCCAGAGCAGAAACCCAGAGACTGGGAGAAGCAGCTGCCTGTTAATTATATTAAGCTTGATAGTGTCCATGTCTGTCACACCAACACTTCTAAGAAGTCATGTAAATGCTTCTACACAGGTGGCAGGTGGAAAATTTTAGGATCTTACTGGGCCCAATCAATCAGCTCTGCCCTACAGGGCAATGCTTCAGCAGCTGCCATACCCCTGCTCTGGCTCTCGTGAGCCAGACCACAAAAAAACAACTTCTGTGCGGGAGAGGGAAAGGAAGGGAAAATGCCCATGTGGAAAGAACAAGAAAAGACATATCAGGGTAGCAAGCACAGGAGGCGTTGTGACACGCCTTGGAAAATTCAAGGGCTGCTTTTCCGGGTGCAATGGTTAACTGCAATGTGAGCATCTCCACAGTCTCTCAGTTCCTTCTCCTTTAACCCAAGTCACAGTGCACAACCATCCCAAGCAACACGGGGAAGCCACGGGGGTGTTTCTATGCCTAACACCATAGTCTTCAGCTACATCTATGACAAATGCAAGCAGCCGCAGCTGAGCAAAAACCAGTTACAGGCTAGCGTGTGGTCAGACCATCCACAAGGGAGAGCAACATGGTAAATTCTCAACAACGATTCCTCATACCAGCCCCCATGGGCAGCCTGGCCAGGACACCTGCATCCCTGCTTGTTTGTGAGAACTTCTCACTTAATTGCCTATATCCCTGCCTTTCTGTGGCCACTGCTTGCTCCCTGGAGCTTGCCTGCCTGTGTCTCTCTCATTTTTGTGATTTATTTGTATTGTTGCAGAGCCTGGCAGCTCTGCTCACGGTTTCTGCCCCCAACAGCTGAGAAGCTCCTTTTCAGACAAGCCCCACAGAAAGGCAGCATGCAAGGACCTAGTGCGATAACCCTGGCCAGCAAACTGGCAATAGTTTCATCACACCCATAGCTCAGCTGTTACTAAGTTTTTCTTTTATAGCCATTGCAACAAGACAGTCTTAAGAAAAATGATGAAGGAGGACACATAAGTTTTCAGTTGTTTGGGGAGAGCACAAGGCAGCATGTGCACGTGTGGTTTGGTCTTCTGCAGAGTCACCAGGCGGGTGGTGGAGGAGGGCACTGGAGGGGCTGTGTGGAGCCCGGCCCAAGTGTCTCGCTCGTGAACGTCAGATCGCAGCTCAGCAGCTGCACCTCAGAGCGGCCGGCAATGGGGGCCAAGGTGCTGGCTGACCCTTGGCATTCACTTTTAATCCCAGTGCACAGGAACACACGACTAGTTCCTACCACAACCTATTGATTAGCGTGTAAGAAGTTGCTCTCTCTAGAAAGATTAACTATTATAATCCTCAGATTTCTTGAATTTGACTCAGCTATTCTTCAACTTAACTCATTAAATATTAATTCTGTATTTTATCTGCATTATGCCGCTTCTAAACCATTTAATGCTGTACGTTAAGATTAAAGCATTTAGGCTTTTGTTAGTCATAGAAGTACAAAGTTCATTTCTGTGTTGTTTAATTTTATGTCAGCATAATCTAATAAAGCAACCATTATCTCCTGTCAACGGTTTGCTAGAAGACGCATCTGGCAGTTGGGAAGCAAATATTAATGATAATGATTTCTTTTTCTTAATAAATCAGTTTTTGCTCCCATCCCAGTGTATTTGAACAGCAGCCAGTCTTCTTCAAGAGAAAGAACAGAGACCAAAGGTCTGGTGCTCTATCTGAAGAGAAGTTTTCACCAAGGAATCCTTTCAGGTCCTCTTGCTAACTTACAGTAAATGAAAGTTTTAATTCACACCCAATCAACCTGTGGAATTGTTGGTGTCTGTGGGAGGAACAGTCATTCTGAAGACGTTATGGGAGGCTGTTTTCCACTGTGCTCCTCTACAGTCTCTGGTAGCTCTGGTAGCTCTGTTCTAGATCTAACCCATCTTAGCACAGCTGCACGGCTCTGGGTGCAGCTTGTGCTGTACACATACTCTTGTTACTCCTTCTTAATCGCTATGATAATTTTTGGTAATTATTTTTCCTTCTAGTTAGTTGTTGCTAGCTCTGAGTCACCTTTCCTCTGAGGATGCCATAAAACAGAGGTCTGCAAGAACACTATGCAATACAGCCACCTGCCTATGAACAAGAGCAGAAAATTATTTAAATGCATTTTTTATCCAGGGAACTCATCTACAACTGTTTGATATTAGTCTGTTGGCAGAGAACATTTTCCCATGTTTCACTGGAGAATATTTTTCCATGTAACATTTCACTATCAGTCCCCAATTAATTGCTTTTAAAAAGAAGCCTTAAGAAATAGAAAAGGCCAATTTATTTAGATTATTAGGCTAAAATATACTTCCTCACTACAACATAGACAGCCTATTAAACATTAGCTTTATTGTATTTGAGTGATGTAAAAGCAACTCCTTTCTCCTGAAACACTAAAGCAAAAAAAAAAAGTAGCATACTGCAAAATATCGATATGAATATAGCAGAATGCATTGCTGTTAGACGAAGTTTCTGAAGACAGTTCAGTAATGCTTTTTATGTAAGAGAATTTTTTTTTGTATTTGTGCACCAAGTTTCCCCTTCTAACGGTCTGGAATGGTAGCAAGGATGTTCCTCCTGCTTTCAATACACTGCAGTAGTGTTGCCAGGCCAACACCGTGGAAAACCAACAAACTGCTCTATCACTGTGGGCATTTGTATGTCACATTATGTGCTGGTCAGTGCTGGGGGTCAGAGCTGAGTAAAAGCTTTCTCATCTTATCCTTGGAAACAGCCCTTAAGAAAGGAGTTACGCAGATGTTTGTTTGGATGAGTGAAGGCATGCTATTTAGTTCTGACATCTCCTGTGCAGCTGCTGTTATGCCGTATTAAACACTGCCAGCTGACCAGAGGCAGGAAGGTATTTGCACAAGGAGAGGGGGAGACTCAGGAAGCCTGAGTGCCTCCGGAGCCAGCCTCTGGCCCACTCAGAACCACTTCAAAACAAACAGGAGAAAAATTCACAATAAAAAAATCAATGATTAAAAAAGCCTAGCCTGACATTACACTTAATTCTGGTTCACATAAGCAGAGGGGATTTGGGATCATTTGGAAACAAACACTGCTGTTGAGGGCAGAGAAGGTTGCCAATGGGCAATGTGCTGAGAAACTGGAATCTACCCAAGCAGCAGGGATGAGAAGAGGCAAGACCCAGACCCGTCCAGGCACTGGAGGAGAGTGCAACCATACGCAGATTTCTACGTGCTGGCATACCCTGAGCTGAGGGCAGGAGAATAACCAGGTGATCTCTCTCAAAACCTGCATAGATTTTTTTCCAAAGCCTTTTAAAGTTGTCTTGAGGTCATATAAGGGGAAGCAATTATCAGAAGAAAAATCCTTTCCTTAACTATTGCCTTCTTCAAATTGAGGAAAACAAAAAGACCCCTATTCTTATAAACAGTAAATTAACTAAGCCATTTTCTCAGGGATACTTCCCCATTTACTAAGCAGATCAGAGATGCTTGTTCATAACCAAACATATGTAAACATAATACTTCTGATGACATTACTGATATAAAGGTGTTGGAAATAGGGATGGGAAAACAGGACAGGGGACCTGTGTGACAGGGAGGTAGAAGGGAAGGCTACTGATGGGATACGGTGCCTACTATGGCTATCAAGTATACCCCCTGAAGAAGCCAAAAATAAGTCAGGTTATAAACCTTGACATGGGTTGCTCTGGCATATGGAGGATTCCTGTGTGGTGTTTTTTTTTGGTTTGTTTTTTGGTTGTTTTTAATATTGGTATAATCTTATTGCTCTGACTTCTCTTTAGCAAAGTGTGAGCCTGCAGACTTCTGTTCTGGGAGAACAGAGTGCAAATTCCCCATTAGCTTTTAACAAAATGTATATACACAGTAAGTGTCCCCATTAGTTGGGAGGGAGGAGAAGAAATGTGGAGAACCAAAAAAAAGACCAATTTCAAACCTTGAAATAACATTCCCACCCCTTTGCTGGCTCAGCAAGTAAATGGGGATGTGGAGGGATTTCACTGCACTTCACAAGGGCTCTTGTAAGGCAGACACTAACCCTGCAATTAAGTAAAGATCAAGAACTGTATACATGAAAAGCCAAATGTTTACGAGTTTTCAGCAATGCAGAGTAACTAAAGACTGCGCACATACAGGGCGCTGGAGAGCACATCTCAGCTTACTTGTGCCAACCCTCTGTCACAGAAAACCACTAGTTTTGACTTTCTGCTCAATCTAGAGCACCTTTCTGAGGTGCCAAGCACATAAATGTTACATTCTCCTGCCACAGCAGAGCTGCTGGAGCACGTTGCAAAGCGACCTGCTCAGCCTGGTGGCTGGTGGGCGCCAGGGCTGCGCATGCCGCCTCTCCCTGCCGGCCCTCGTGAGGCGACAGGCACTGCTGCAAACCACCGTGCAGGCAGCGCCACCGCTCCGGCCTGACCACCAAGGCCGTTCACCGCCCACATCTTACCTCAAAAGCCAAGGAAGCATCGAGTGTTTTTAATTTAAGTTGGCCCAATAAGAGGTTTGAAGCTGCTAAATGAGTAACTGAACTGTGGATGGTAACTTCAGGATGCTCCTTAGTTAGGAAAGGAAATACCAGGCCATGTCAATTATACCGACCATGAAAGAAGCCAAGGGAAAGACCAAGCCCGTTTCACAACACTTGCCGTAGCCTTTCTCACTGCTGTCCAACTGGTCACTGCCAGTGCCCTCAAAACCATGAATCAGTTACAATGAATCAGCTGCAAAAAGAAGACAGCAGCTCACAGGCACTGCTCTGCACGAAGAGGGACAAAGCAACAACCTGCCTCAGTTTAAACAGAGGCAAAAGGGCTCTGGGACAACTCTTCACTAAGCCGCATTTACTCTGAACTGATCCAGTCTGAAAAGAGATCTCCCTTGCCTTGCTTCACCGAGGCCACAGGGCTCGCGTGGTGCACAAGGAGCTACCAAGAGCTAAGGGCTGGAGAGGAGGAAAAGGCGAAGGTGGACACGGGTCTCACCCTGCCGATGTGGCAGCGCAGTGCAGATTGCCAGTGCTGGGGAAGGAAGTACAGCTCAAAACCACCTTATTTCCTTTAACAACCCACGGCGTGCATTGAACAGAGCAGCTAACCATCAGTTAGTCCCAGGGGTTGAAAGAGCTGTTTCAATCTTTTTTGCTGTGTTTGAGTGAAAACACAGCTTTTGTTGAATTTAAATATTTTCCTACAGTGTTTGCAACCTATTGATAACAGCAGCATCAGTCTTGGCTCTGAGACCTGGAAACAAAATCCAACCAAAAGAGAGCCCCATTACTCTGCTGTTATTTTTTCTCCTCTCCTCAGAGGGGCAGCCAGCATCCTTTTACCTTAAATTAACAAGAAGAGGGATAATTATGAACTTCTCAATATCTCTCTTAGCCTACACTGGCAGAAGTAATAGACCATTGTATGCGTACGTGCCACAGTAAAGCATTGCTCAAGAGGCAGTGTGAGAGACCACTCATAACTCCATTTGATTAGAGATTTATGGTTGCTGTGACGTCAACTGCCAAACTTGTCAGTGAAAACCTGAACATTTACAATCCACTGGGTGTCTACTGATCCATACTTGCCCCTCTTGGTAGCGTCCGAGAGGAAGTGACCGGCAGGTGTGACCAAACACTGGAATCTTCACTTTATTTCTTTAAGGGCACTAATACCGTCCCTCAGGCTCAATAGCAATTTAGCACTGGAACTCACTTTCCTTCCCTGGCATACTCCCTCTTGTTCCAACACAACAGTCCCCTTAGCATGAACTTTCGCAGCCAAGTGTGTATTAGATGCCGTGCTGGCATTTGGCCATATAGATTACAGGACACACTATACCACCCTGTTCAGACAGCCAAAGTACTTCAGGCTGTCAGGATTTCCATTATAAATCCCTCCCCTTACCCTTCTTTTTTCCCCACCCCAAGAATTCACAATTCTGGCATCAGAAAAGAAAAATCCTAAGCTGAATCCAAGAGGAAATATGCTTTTTGAAAAATGCACGCTCTACATTTTAGAAAGACAAACAAGAAGCTTCCTTGCCTTGGAGGGCAGGAGTGCTCTCCCCCTGCTCTCCTCCTGCCCAGGCGTTGCGACAGGCTCTGCCGTCTAGCAAGGGCCTCCGACAGCTGGCGGGCAGCACCAGGAGCTCGCCAGGCATTTCCTTCCCTGCTCGCTAGCTCACCAGCTCGCCCCTGTCTCTGACAAGGGGTGCTGCTCCCTACGGCTTCTGCGGACGCTGAGCTACTGTGTGACGAGCAGTGACCTTCAGCTCGCGCTCTCAGCGTCAGCGAGCTCCAGCAGCCCCAGGGAGCCTCCACAGCAAGTGTCGGTAGCTCACTCTCCTTTTGCTTTTTCTCCCCTCTCAGCAGCAATTTCTGGCTAAGCTCCTGTTTCCTCCCTGGCTTCCTCAGCAGCTCCCAGTTCCCACCACCCACCCCAGCAGCCAGAAGCCCTCGGTTGCACCTCCTCCTCCATATTCCCCAGGAATTACCCGGGCCCCCAGCGCCCTCCCCGGCCTCAATGCATCTGCAGTCTACTTCATACACCCCCATGAGCAATCCCAGATCGCTCTTTCACCTTCAGGTAGTTTCCATTACCTTCCTAATCACCCAAACTCCCAACGACTAATAAATATAACACACTAAACTATTTCTTAGTGCAAGAGATGTAAAACAAACCCTTCCAGCAGCACAAATACACTGCTATAGACACAGCTGAATTCAAACGGAGTTTCATCCCTATATTTTAGAAAACTGTAAAGAGGTTTCCTTGCATTTGAGGGTAAAAATGCACTCCTTTAACTGAACTATTGCCCAGGTATTGCATTGGCTCCAGATCAAAGAAGACCCCAAGTGACCACAGCAAGGGAAACAGGGGAAGGCATGAATAGCAATACACAAAGAGAAAAGAGGGCATAGAAAGGACAGAGGAGTGAACAGAGGAGAACTTGTGTGGATAGCTGAAAAGGGAGAGTATTGAGGAAAGAGACTGCACTGTTTGGGACTGAACGGGACAAGTGCCAGGGGAAACCCGCCTTGTAGAAAAAGCAGAAGTACAAGAGGAAACACTGGAAAGGAAGAAAATAGGGTGAAACATTAAGGAAACCTCAGCACTCGGTGATGAGAAGAGAATACTGAAGTCTGGCCCTGAAAAGGTTTCATGTGGGAAGAAGCTCAGTCATCTCCCTGGCAATGTTCAAGGAGAGCTCAGATCCCACAGGAGAAACTGCTCCGAACCAGGGGCCCCAAACCTGCCAGGTGTCATCTGGTCATGGGAGAGACGACCTGAGGAACGGTGGAGGGAACCTTGCTCTGCCGGGCTGCTTCTAGCAGCCTTTCAAGACAAACCTCTGCCCCATATGACTAAACATGCACCCGTTAAAGGCATGACTGCCCACGTCCCAGCCGTACAGTCAGAGTGCTAAGGAACAGGACTGCAGATGCGGTCACGCTTCTCACAAACAAACGCAGACATCCCGCAGCATGTGACAGACATGCAGCTGGCCTCACCACAGAGGCAACGTGATTTGCAGTTGCACAAACCTGACGAACATGTGCAACCGTGGCGTGTCCAGGTGTGCTTTTTGTCTTGTAACACAAGGCGGCTGCGTTTGGCCACACCAGGCGCTTTCAGCCATTCGTGTGGCAGAAGATGAGATGCAGAGGCCTTGCAAGAGAGAGCAAGGGGGAAGAGGCTGACAGCAGTTCTGGCAAACCGGGTTCGCAGTTTGATCAGGCCTGTCTCCGGCTAGTTTCTCTGGAGCACTTCTTTACTTTTTGCCTGAATGTAGGAGCTTCCGAAGGTGGCTGTAACCTTGACATGCTTCTGTCAGAAAATTCTTTAGTAAAACCCTCTTTGAACTACAGGAAAGTGGATTGTGAAGACAGAAAATGGTGTGAGGGGGAGATAACCCAAAAGAGGTCTCCCAGATGAAGCTATCAACACTCTGAAAAGACTTTAGGGAACAGGAGCTACTTCAGCCCAGACTGGTAAACCTGCCTGGTAACACAGCCTTGTTCCAGCACAGCAAAGCGGGAGAAATGGAAACTAAATTCCCAGAGCAGCCTCCCTTCTCAGCAGCCTAACAAACCTCCCCTCTGCCCTTTCTAAAGCCTTTTCCAGTACACAGCACAGGTCCCCGAAATGAGATACACTGGCCTGTTGAAGTTTCAAAGTTGAGATAACATACGTGCTGCTAATTTAGTTTCTGCCTTGTGACTTGCAGTGGGGGGTGTTGCTGGCAGGTTGCAGCTCACCTGCGCGTGAGTCTGGCGGCCCCGACCATCGGCTCCGCTGGTGGCCCATCACTAAGAAGGCGCCTGCTCTGCCAACCACAGCACTGGCAGCAGCCGTCTTCGGAGGCTCCAAAAAGCCAAGACAAGTTTTTATGATTAATTTCATATATGAAATTGTGTCAGAGGCTGAAGTTGTCCTAGACTCTGTCCTAAGCTCCCCCCCATCAACAAAATCATATTTTTAACCATGAGAAGGGGTGAACATGGGAACTATGACCAGACGCTGCATACAGGACCCTGGGATGGTACGGCTCTTCTAGGACAGGGACACATTTAGATCATATAACTGGGCACAGCGAAGTACCAAAGACCAAACAAGGCTTGTGAACACTCTATGTGATTACCATGTACTTGTACTACAGTATGTCAATAACGGATCACCAATCATTTACTTCCTAAATGATTACTGTGAAAATTTACTTTGAATTAGTTCTTATCAACTATTATATAATAGTACACTGCCTCTCCTAGCCTCTGTATTTCAAATGATCCATAGGCTGTAAAAATAGAATACTTGCCCTAAAAAGACATTCAAATGAATGTATGCCTGGACTTCTGGCTGCTAGGTAGCAATTATCTATTTAATTATATGGCTCCTTTCTTTGCACCCTCTATTGCAAAGAAAAGATTCTTTTGTAGATGAAACAATCCTCAAACATTCCCAAAATCATGACCGCTGATTACCATTTCTACATATGCAGAACAAAAGATGCTGCTGTCTAAAAACAAGTGGTAAAAGTCCTGCTCCACTACAAAGGAATTTCAGGATTTTAAACAGAGCCATATTTTCTTCTTTTATAGCTTTGTATTCCCAACTTTCTGCAACAAACAAAACCCTGTGGACCAGATATGTGTGTGGCTCCCTCCCATTGACCTAAATGAGAGTTCGCACGTTTGTCCAAGGGCAGGCGTTGGACAAATGCCATAACAGAAGAGATGCAGCTTTGTATTCTGTAATTTCACCTTAGGCATCAGCCAGGTCACAACCAATGCTGCTAGACAGAAATGATATATCCGGTGCCTGTTATTGCTTTCTCATGATGAATTCCAGGAATAAATTAACTGGCTGTATGTTTTTAATTGTATTAAATCTCCACAGCAAAGATATAGAGATTTTAAATGAGATTAAGTCTGCAAAATTCTGAGTTTCTGTAGATGACTCTACTGTGGGTGCATCTCATCTTTGAAAATGAGATATTTGACATATTTGAACATATTGGACTGATATACACTGATGAACAAAATGACTTGTGAATTCTTTTCCTATATTTGTTAAAGAAAAAGGTCACATTTGAAAGAACGTTTTTAAGACGATCAGGCAGGGCTGTATCTAGTTGTTCTCTGGCCAGGACACGAGTCTAGATATCATAAACCTTGCATGGATTAACCATGTGGACAACTGTCCTTCTGGAAGCACTTGCTTAAGTGTTTTCCAAAACTCAAGAACTGAGAAAAATGAAATTAAAAGCTGCAGTAAGTCATAAGGAAAATACTTTCAACTAAGTAAGCAGATGCTGTAATGCTACTGGCACAAAAGTAGCAGTGGACCCAGTAAAATTAATCTTGAGAAAACGAGTTGCTAGCCACAAGACGCCTGGCTGCAAATATTGGCAGGCGTACTTCTCAGAGCAACAGTTTCAGTAACGTGACCTTTCAATTACCCAACTTCGCGCTGTGTCATCTATCTATCTGAATTATAAGAAGGGAAGGGCTTCCATTCTCAATACAGCTCAAAAAAGAACTGATCTCTCCCCCAACATATGAGAAATGTTTTGTCTGCAGCATTGTTCAGTTCTTAAGCCCATGATTACCTTTGCAAGCACAACTGGTTTGATTAGAAAACGTAAAACTGTTTTTGCACATACCTTCTCAAAAATAAGTGGTCTCCAGAACAGTTTTCTAAGATACAGGAATCAATTTCCTGCTAATTTTGATGTTTTACTGTTTATAGATATCCTGAAATGGCACCAGCACCGTAAGTATGGTTAGCTTTTCAATAGACACACAAGTCTGACATGCCCTAACATCTGTTTATGTTGATAACCACTCCTCTCTCTTATACGAATACACTTCTAATAGAAAAGATGAAATATCATCTCTTGAAAACCAGGTTTCCTGGATTATTTCTGAAGTAAGTGGTAAGATAAGAAAGCATGGAGCTAAAACCTACAACTAGTTCTGATGTGCACGGCCGAGCTGCTCATCTGTCACACCGGGGCTGGCAAATTCTGTAAACCAGCAGGGGTTACATCAAAACATGTAATTTTTATTTAAAGGACATTCTTCTGCCAGTGATATGCCATCATCTAAACAGATGCATCTTGAGCCATTTATGGATTTAATTGTGTCTCAAAAGCACAAACCTGACATTGTCGGTGTCATGAAATAAGCAGAACACTTTTATACTGAAGCTGCATAAAGCAGAAGGCGACAAGAGCTGCCAGGTCGCTGCTTCAGTGGCTGGCGTCGGCCAGATCCCTGGCCATTGCTGTTTTCCCCGGAGGGCTGCGGTAGGCACTGCCTTGACAGAGTTCCCAAGTTCTCTCACAAACATAAATAGACATATTTGCATACATCCCTGCATTTATCTAGAATAAGATTACCTTAGTCCTCAACTAAGCCAATGAAGCCAACCAGCTTAATTAGGGTTTAAACTTCTACTATTACATCTCATGTCAGGGTACAGCCAATAGAGCAGTGCTTGACTGCACTGCCAGGTGAGGACTGGGGAAGCTGGATACTTGTTTGGAACAAACAAGTTAAAATTTCTAACGTTTGTTTTAATGAAACCATTTTATGATTTGAAAATGTCTATTTAAGAGCACCATGAAGAGGGAAGGAGGAGGTGGCCCTGCTCATTCCCTCCTTCCTCACAGGTCTCTGAGGGCTGCCAGAGTTATACCACAAGATCACTTTTTTCCTTTAGACGATCACAGGCAAACAGTAAAAAATGTGAAAACCTGCATATGGGACAGGTTCTCTCCACTGCTCACTAGAGAGAACACCGAGAACTGCTCTAGTTAACATCTTCCAGTCTCAATCTATGTAGCAGTCACCTAATCTCTGTAAAATACACAAACAGAAACATAAAATACCTATAACCAATTCATCTGTTCAGGCAGAATAAAACTAACATTTGAATAGCAAAAACAAACTCACTGAGCTCACCTCAACAATAAACTGGCTAAAGGAAAGTTTTATGACAAAGTATTACTTGTCACACTCGTGCCCTTAAGGAGGCTACTTCACATGAAACCTGGGAGAAGAGGGTGTGGGATTCTGCAGGCTGCTCTTATCCCCGGGGCTGGTATTTGCCCTCACCACAGTCACGAAGTCTGAGACACAGAGAACTGCCTTTGGTTTACGAGAAAATTACTGAAGTAGCAGAAGGGAGATAGACTGCGTTCATAATAGTATTAACTTTGCTCTCTGTTGGTAACAAAGGAGAGAAGTTCTTGTTACTGAAATACATTCAAACAGGAAAAAAACTGAACAGCAAACAAAAGAAACATTGGTCAGTTCATTCTGGCACACAACAGGCTGCAATCTTGCTGCCAATGTCAATGTATTACAAGCCGTGTAGCTATAAATTTCAGCTGTGTTTAAATAAACACCAGCATACAGAATTGCTCTCGGGTCCATCTAATGCGGTCAGTCTGTAGACAGCACAGAATCTCTACATTTCTGCAGCTGAATGGCACACGCACAAACCATTTTTTTTCAGTTGCTTTCAAAGTATACATACCTGCAATCCCTTGTAGCAGCCCACAGACATTAAAAATACTTTTCTTCATAATACTCTGCACACACATAGTAAAGATGGACACAAACGCCACAGCGCAGAGAATCATGATTCCCACAGCTAGGAAAATAGCGGTAGCCTGCCAGAACCCACTGGCAATCTCACTGAAGTTTTCGGCGTAAGGACCACAAAGCGTGTCTCGTCTAGAAACCTGCATGTGGGAGATCCTGGTGCAACGCCCGTAGATGCCCAGTGTTGGGTGGTAGGGTTCCTGTGACCCTCCTGTTCTGTTGTCCATGTCCTCAGAGCTCAAAGGCTTGGCTTTGCCAATGAGCCAGTCTGCACTCATGAAAGCTATGAGCTCTGCAAAAGCCACAACAATACTCAGGAGTGTCCATAGCATTGACCGACACGTTACAATGACATGACACATATTGATGTCCAGTGCTTGTGATCAGTGCAGTTGACAGTCTTAAATCCAGGCACAAGGGGAAAAAATTAAATTAAAAAAGAAAAAAAACCCTCTAAGAAAATCACTGCTGCTGCTCTGCTTTTTCAGCTCTCTCACAACAGCCAAGACAAAATTTCTCAGGAGAAAAAGTTAACTGCCCAAAGTTTTGCGAGCAGTATGGTCATTTGTTCTCTCTGCTTAGTTCCTCCTTTCTTCTCTCCTGGATGCTGAGCTCTGAAGTGTGCTTTTCTTTCTTAACATTCATACTGGCACATGATGCTCCAGGCTGGCGGGGATGGCCCCAAGGACTGCCCACTAGATTGACATCACACACCTACAAGAAAGAATATATCAGCAGTGAGAAAAAGGATTCATTTGCACCCTACACATCCCAGGAACAAGCCAACGTCCTGCGCAGATCCAAAGCCACACGCAGAGGTTCCAACAACGGCCGCTCAAAGGGAGTCTGCTGGAAACCTCCCAGCTTCATCTCGAGGGAACGATTACTCTCCTGCTGCCTGGCTGTACTTACAGTATCTGCTCTGTCCCATCTGACTTGCAGTTGTTTGACAAACGCTTTGTGAGAAAGGTCTCAGTAACACCAAACGGTCCCACCCACTTCTACCACCACTCCCACATCATCTTCCTCTGGTTGAAATTACTAAGGTTGATGGCAGTTACCCAGCAAAGTGTTCGTACATGTTTAAGCAGTTTTAAAGATGTGCAGTTCAGTTAAATTGCTGTCCTGCCTTTGGTCCTGGGACTCTAATGAGAAGGCTGGCACAGTACCCACCTTTGGGGAGGAAGCAGGACACAGTCCTTACGTGCTACAGTCACCGAGGGCACAAAGCTCAATGAATGAACCTCATTTCTACTCACTTTCCAGAATTACCGTAACTAGATTTCTGCTGATCGTTGCTGATCTAGCCTCTGTCTCAAGAGGAGACAAACAGGATTACAGCTGGGTACAGTCCACCCACTGGAACGCAGCAACTATATGGTGACGCAGCCCATCATTTCAGAGCTTGGAAACAGTTTTGCAGAACTCGTCTTTCATAATATTCTTAACTTCTGTTCAGCTTTAAGCCAGGGTTTAAGAAAAGTGATCCTCCTGCAGGTATGTAACATCTCATCTTGAATTAATGCTGACACTGGCAGCCTTAGGGTGACCCTACACTACCGTAAATATGAATCTGCAGAAAAATGTCCTGATCACTGCCAAGCCACCAATAGCTCCAGTTAGAGAGGTTGCTAGAGAGCTACAAGATTTTTCACTCCCCTAAATCTGTTCCTTCCATAACCTTCTGCAGGCTGGGACTGCAGCAGAAACATTCCCCAGAGGTTTCCCTAAGCATCTACGCTGCCTTTGAACAGTAGCTGATGACATTCCCAGGGTTATACTTATCTTAGTACAAGAGGCAATCAGAGATTGTTACACATCTAAATTGTATCCAAATAGCATGCTTAAAATAACAAATGGATCATTGCATATGCCTCCATGCTTGAACTTGAAATGTGTCACTTGAAAAAAGGGGGGGAAAGCAGGAAATGTACTCATGTTACCCATTCAGTGCTGAGGACATAGCACTTTTAAGTTTTACTCACAGAAAAAGATACTAACATTCAACTGGTTCTGAAGGCAAAAGAATCTAGTACCAAAACAGCATCTTATTACTATGGTTGCCAAATAGGAAATGCTCAGTGGATGCCAAAAAAAGAAAAAAAAAGGCATTCCCATTCTTGTCTCAAAGCTTTCAGCTTTGTTAAAGAGTAATGGAGCTGTTATTTAATTTTGTAGGAGTTCTGAGGCCAATGGTCAAACCCTAGTCCCACTGAATGCAAAACCAAAAACATCCCACAACTTAACAGGTCCAGAATTTCATCCAGGAATTTTGCTCTCTCCTATACTAGTATTAGTGAATGATGCACAAGAGTCTGTCCTCATTGCTTCTCTCTTCCTCACCTAGCTCTGTAGACTTCTCTGGTACTGACACATGTACAGAGCTAAGCTGCCATGCCACCAGCTGAATTTTGTCTCCCTCACTTCTATGTTACCTCATAGCCTGTTTTTTTCTGATATATCCTCCTGCATATTTTCCTGATATTTTACATTTGACATGGCTTAGAGTAGATTTCACAACTTTCAACTTCTCTATTACCACCGGTAAACTTGAGAAACATATCAAAGTACTTGAAAGAGAACTTAGTCTACAGTGCATATGTCTGGCAACGAGGCAACTCATTTCATAGGCTTTATTAGGTAAATTATTAAAGTTTACTAAGTTGCATGTTAAAAAAGGCATAACATATTTATTTGTGCTTTTAGTTGCACTAAGACAATAGTTCAGATCACTTTCCATTTTTCTGGAGTAGCTGAGAAGAACATGAAGTCTTCAATCAGCCTGACACGCTGATGACTCCAATACACCCTTTGTAATAACAGAGAGCTGACGTGTTAGTCTGCCAAAAGTAGTTAATTCTCTCAGTATTTCCACTTTAAATAACAAGTGGAATGGAGGGAAAATCCACTACAATCCTACATTCTTCTGATGTCATCAGCACTATTAAGAGAGAAATTAACAGAAAATCTCTTTGGGCGTTTGGGATTTTTTTTTGTTTTGATTAAAGAGAAGTTCCAAAAGGGTCTAGAATCTGTATTTCTGTGCAAGAAAACCATGTAAACCCCTTGTCTTCGCAATTATCCTTTTTCACTACAGGTGCAAGGGAAGAAAACAGTTAAAAGGCCTCCTTAGCTGAGCTTACTCTGTTCCTGCTAAACATAATAAAATACTGTTTCTAGAATGAGATACTGTTTATAGATGAGAACAAAGTTCTTATTTACTTAAAGAGGTGGAAATTCCAGATGAACATTGGGAGCCATAAAACATACGGCACTGATAAGAAATGTTCGATGTGTATTAGAATGAGAAGGGAAAGTCCACACAATTGAGTTCTTTCCCATTTTAAAAACAAGTGAACTGGTAACACTCTGAAACACAGTATCTCCAGGAAAGTCAATACATTAGCAAAAATAGCCTAGTCAAAAAATGATATGGAGGTAGTGTCAAATCTTAATACTTTACTAGAACATACACTTCCCAAAGCAACATACCAAAACTTCTATATGTAACACATGAAAGTTAATAAAGGTCACCATTAACTATAGTTTAAGAAAATATACTTAGCTTTCAAATTAAACCTGCACAATTCAGCTGTTCCCAGATGACCAGTACTTTATTCCATTATGAAACATATTTCCAGAACAAAATATCATGAACGTGTGAATTCACAGAAGTGCTTCTGCATAAATTTATTCTTGTGCAAGTGATGCCTCGAAGGGGAACACCGCTCGCCTGCAACTCCTTTTAGGAGCAAGCAGACAGAAGCCTGCACAGCATATCAGATCAGAGGAGCGGCAGGGGCATTGCTCATTGGTGAGACTTGCCAGATATAGGTTGTAGATAAAGCCCTGGAGATAATTTACAGTTCAGACATGCTTGTGTAGTTAACCTTTTCCTTCCAAAGCACACTGCCTTCAGTTCGTAGATGAAGTTAACCAATTCTCACATTGCTGCTATCAGAAACTTTATGTCGTGCCTCCAAGTCTTTTCAGCAATAGATGTCACTACATAATGCTGTACTTCATGAAGCTTCCCGCCAGCACCCTGCTCACCCCTCTTCTCCCACTCTTTGCTTGATAAACTCAAGCTGTGTTCTCGTGAGGCTGAAAATTAACTGTTTATTCCTCCTCTCAGTTTTCTGTCCCTTGGCAAGTTTTCTCCATACTAGAACTGCATGTTCTTCACAGCACGCCACTCAATATCCACTTCCGAATGACTGTCAAAATATTTGCTTTGACAATCCAAATTCAACACACATACCAGGGCTTCTATATTACCCCTTCTATATTAACTCATTCAAAAAAATTCTCACTAAGAAAGCAGCCTTCTTCTCTTAGGTTCACCCCTTAGACATTTAGGCCTCTCCTCATGTTACTGTTGTTACTATCGCATGCAGCTGGGCAGGGCCTGAAGGAAGCCACCTGTGCTGAGCAACAGGCTGCGCCAGAGGAAGCGGCAGCCCCGGTACGGCGAGGGCTCGCGTGAGCCACGGGCCAAGCCAGGCCACAGCTCGGCGGCACAAGGGCCCCCGCGGCGCAGGCTGCCCGGGCTCTTCGCAGCCTCCCTCCTGGCCCACTCTGCCACACAACCTGGCACAGCTCCCTGAGGCACTCTAAGCCACACCGATAAAGTTATCCAGGTTACTCTTTTTTCGGAGGAGACAGAAGGTTTTTTTTTTTAAATAAGGTCATTTCAGCAAACCAGTTTACAGTATGGCCCCCAAGAAATAAACTGTGGCAGCAGCAAACTCTGATGCTGCAGCAGGAACAAGCGGCAAAAGGACCCTCAACCCGTTCTCATTGCCAAAGCCAAAACACCACAGCCCGACACCTTCAGTCTCRCTCACGCTCTTCCCTGAACCATATTCGCAATACAGCTCTGCCTTAAGTGAACTCTATTAGAGCTAAAAGACATAAGTGAGTACGTAGGATCCTCACGGCATTCAGAGTGGATAAAACCGAGTTCTTGAAAGCAAGGACTAACCATCTTTGGGTTATTTTAATCACACAAAGCAAACTATCTTAAAATATCACTAAAACTGCCTTCCTTTTTAGACACAATTTTGACTGCCAGATATTCTGTCTGTTACATTACACATTTCTAGCTAAGAATATCCAACTGTTGCCTTTTAGTGAGAAAACTCTACTCATCTTTTACTACATAATATTGCTATATGTTAAGTAAATAGGTAAGACCTTTCTATTTTTCTGAATTAGATGAAGAAACACACTTGCCTCCATTTTGCTTACACTGCCAAAACTAAAAAGTTAGAAGCTGAGCCAAATTATAATATCTGAATTAAGGACTTGATTTTAAATTTTAGAGACATTGAGCTGCAGAGTTTTGCTTTGGCATATCATGCAGATAGGAAGGAACAGCTGCAAAGTTTAAATCTGAGTCAACCACATACCGCTGTTGTTTATTTTAAAAAGGTGTCCTACAAGCAAAGTACAAGAGACCTGCAAGTACCTTTCTGCACTATGTTATGGCCAGTTCTCTATATCCCCCATATGGTTTTGACTGGAGACAGAGGGTTCACACTAAACCTTGGAAATCAGCTTTCCCCCTTCCCAGCCTGATTCTGTCAGTTCAAGAGCAAGAATAAATCATCTTTAGATAAGTGGCTTTTGGCTTGGCTTAAACAAATAGCTGAATGGAAGGCCACACAGACTGCTGAAACAGTCCCAATTTATAAAATAAATGCTGGCACAATTAGACCTTTTCTTCTAAAGTTTGGTATAGTCCAAAACAACTATGCAGAGGAATTTCTAAACTTTGTTTACAAAACACAAGCTTGAGCATCTTAGAACTTAAAATGTGCAAAACTTGCAAGCCTGGGTCCTGCTTTCCCTGAAACACTGTTCATTAGCAGTGATAAACATTGAGAGAATGCTTTGAACTGTGAGAGTGGAAGTAGCTGCTAGTTATGATGATGTCTGCAAACCCACTATTTAAAACAAACACAGAGAGGCTCATAGGCTAAGACTCAGTTACCTCAAGTTGCCCCCCGGGTCAGTGTGAGCCCCGCTCCATGCAGCTGCCGGCCCTCGGTGCTGCCGGATGAGCCGGCCACCATCGGTCCCCCTGCCTGGGAGAGCAAGTCAGCCACCAGATCACAGAGGTAGGAGGGACTACACTTGTGAGGGAGAGTGTGGGAAGAGGATTAGCGATGATTCATTTTCTGGGTGAGTGATAAATGGAAAATAGCTTTATTATCCCAGGGACTGAAAAGGAAGAGGAGAGCATTTACTGAGAAACAGCAGCCGCAAACTGAGAGGGATGAGGAAAAAGAAAATGCAAGGAAGCAAGAGGAAAAAATAGTTGCCATATGCACTTGGTAAAGGATGGATCAGTGGTGGTGCCACTTCTCCCGTTTCATTCCCCTCGCAGTGTGCTGCCTGTTCCTCCAGAAGGGCTGCCTGGGAGGAGAGGTCAAGTTCCTGCCAACAAACTTCCAGGTCAGCCTTCGAAGGCCTGCACCAACAAGCGATTTCTCAGATGGTGCCACCATGAACACCAACTCCTCTTGCCGGTGGCGCACCTCTACATTTCTATCCCCACATGCTTATACGTGACTCCAAGTGTAAGAAGACGTACCTTCATCACACTCCCCTGCCACAGGAGACCAGAGGAGAGGATCAGGACTGAACTTAAGGAAAGAGCAGTTGTCACAAAAGCTCAGCACAAGCCGCCTCTGCCGGCCACGCAGGGCTCTGCTGGCGCTAGCTGCTCTGTGGGAAGTGGTGCATACCTACCACTGAAAGCACCTGCACCTAGAAGAGAGAAGGGCACTCGGACATCTTCAGTGTGATGGGTTTGCGTGTGGGTTTTTGTTTTTTTTTTTAATTCAACACCTTTCATAGAGTTCATCAGAAATCTTCAGTCTCACATAACGAAACAGGAGAAAGTGCTTTAAAACTGAAGTGGTTGCACAGCCCCAGACAAACACATAGCATAAGCAAAGGATTCCCTTCCCCTCCATCCACCTTCTTGTTTTCACCAAATTATTCCCTACTAAAATAACATTCCATATGAAGAACAGAACTTGTTACGTGGAGAACAGAAAGCAAACTGTTGATTAGACTTCACTTGTGAAGTTAAAAAAAAAAACAGAGAGCAAAAATTTGCATATATCATAAATATTTAACTGTTATAAAGCTGCAAAGGCACACTAATGTGTGCATTATTGTGACAGCCTGTTGAAAAGATGCCATATTCTGCTCAGACAGATGCAGTTCGCTGGTAATAGAAGGAATGTAGACTTACAATACATCATGTCTTAATCCTGTCGGCATGATATAAGATGTGAAATGTAACTAAAATATTTTGCAAAATTGTTAAAACTCACTGAAGTACCATAATCGGTTCCATATTTCCTTTCCTTTTATTTGAATTATGCCCTGTTTATTTCAGCCTTTTCTTATCAAAGACAGCGCTTGTGGATGTGAAATCTTAAATTAATCTCTCTAGCCCTCATGTGCCCAAATTCTATGTATGCCAACAGGTAAAGAGAAAAAGCTGACAGTGAATGTTCTCCTGAGGCAGTGCGAGTAGGTTACTTCATCCCATCTTGCTAGCAGGCTTTTTACTACTGAGCTATGAAAAATGCCATCTAATTACAGGTGGGAATGAGAGAACGAGAGTTTCCAAATTTTCAGACCAACTGAAGGGGAGGTTTAAACACAGGATTCGTTTCCTTCTTTCCTCATCCAGACAAAACTTTGCATATTGCCCCCCCACTGAGAGATCAACTAACTTGGATTTTCAGCATCTCCAAGTCTGAACTGCAAATTCTCAAGCAGGAGATTTGTTCCATTGCTCCTTATTTATTGACTTACAAAATTCCTTAAACCTACAGCCATTACACTATGTTTTGAAAACTTATCTGAGATCTGCTGTAATTCCAAAATTTATTAAAACTTACAAGGCAAAGAAAAGCTAATGTGTAGTATTTCTATTGTTGGTATCTCAAGAGAAAATTACACATCACATAAAAAATCATCACTAAGGGAGCAATCTTGGCTACAATTCCTGATAGCCTAACTCTTCAGGAATTTACCAACGGGGAGCGGACCAGTGAGTTTGCTTTGCTTCATTCCTCACTAGGTCACTGAAGTCACAATATTCAAAGAGTCTCATCTTAAGCCCCCTTTCTCGGTTACCTACAGTATTACATCTGTCAAGCAGACCCAGATTATTCACTGTGTTGTAATTAGTTCTTATAACAACCCTAATTACAACTTCTAAAGGATTTTTGGAGAGAGGAGGGAGAATGGGTGGCTAGAAGGAAAATGGGAAGTCAGGAGGAAAGTACTGCTAATATTTGGTAGCAAAGAAATCCTTGCTATTTTTGTACTAAGGGTTTTTACCTTAAAAGGAAGCTAGGCTTTTGCTGTTTAAATAGTTAATAGTGTGTACATGAGCTAGAGCATCAGCCCAGAAAAACTTGGAATCTGTTCTTGTGTAAAGCAATTTACTCCATGAGTTCATTGTGACAGATTTGGAACTGCTTTTAATTATTTATGAATATTGTATTAAGTTATTTATTATACAAATATACTGGTTATTGTTTAATAAGAGGCTGGTGAAAAAAACAATCAGGAAAGGAAAGAATGACTCAATTATGCCACTTCTTAGCAAACACTGGAGAAACACTGCTTGCTGAAAAGACAATACTAAGACAGGAAAGACCTCGTGAATGCAAGAGATCAAAGACACTATGGCTGTTTAGGAAGGAACAGTCTCTCAAATGGAAGGGAAGAGAAGTTGTTTTGGACAAACAAGCTTAAGAAATAGGTGCCTGCTGAAGGCACCTGTTAAGATTGGCCTGCTTGGATCACCATCTTGGGCCCTTATGTCTTTAGACAAGACAGACACACCTGAAAACAGCCTTTGCTCCTATTCTTAAGCAAACACCACATTAATTTTAAAAATTATCAAAGGGAAACTGGTGCCACTTCTCCTTTACAGTTGTGGCTGTGTTAGCACAGCAAACACAACAGTTAGCCTTCAGCCTGGCCTAACATGTGCAGGTGGGTCACTCTTTTACTACCACAAGAGCTAAGGACCAAGGAGGTCTCAAAGTGCAGCAATCCTGTAATCATATTTTCCACCAACTATTACTCATTGCATATACCTGTAAACAATCTTTTATGTCAGTCCCTGCAGACAGCCTCTAGTTAACAAGTCACATCACAGGTATCCACCACTCTCCTGGTCGCACCGCTTAACGTCCCCATGATGCTGAAGGAACTGTGGGTCAGAACAACACAGCTCAGCGAACTGCCCACCTAGAAGATCAATTACAGATGAGCCCGGGAGATGGAGAACCTGTCATGTTTCAAAATGCATATATTCATTTAATTTTCTCTTAATTCAAACTGAAAATGAAACATCCTTCAAAAAAAATCAATACAGACTAGTGACTCAGCACAGTAACCTGTACAAACTGGCGTACGTCACAGGAACATCCCTCTTGAACAAATACTATCATTTCTTTGGACCTAGAGCAAAGGGGAATCAGCAATGACTCAAGATAACTTAAATATGTCATAAAAGATCAGAACTGTCATATTTCCATACAAAAAAATGTGTGTAGACATCTGAAATATCTGGACACTACCTACATCACATAACCTGAAAAAAGCTTATGAAAATCCATTTCTTTATTCTGAAAAAAGGCAATACATATCTGCAAATATCTACTGAACATGTATTTTAAGCATTGGTAATGGCTAACCACTTAACCATAGCTGAGAAAGAACAATAGAAATGTGTCCAATACTGTATATTTCATTAATTAATAATGACGGGAATGCTATGTTTAGTTCTGGTCTCAAACTTAAAAAGGAAGCTCACTGCAAAAAGCTTGGGAAAATCTAAAATAATAAGTCAAATTCTGGAAAACCCATTTTAGAGCAAGAGATTAAAAGAAATAGACTGCTTATTTTAGCAAATGGATTCAGTTCTAAAATCAACTTTGCCAGAAGCTAAGCTGAGCCATGTACAAAATTCTGTGGCTTGTCTTATGCCTTTTGACTTGTTAGAGACTAGGTAATCACAACAGTCCTTTTCTGTTGTTAAATGTATACAACTGTTACAATTAAAAACTAATATAATTAATTAAAAGCTGAAAAGGGTTAAAGGAAAAAAGAAATCAACAGTTCCATCTTTCTCAACTTTTATTCTCTGAAAATGCTCTGTCATCTCTTTGCTGATGATGTTCTACTATTTGTATCACAGTTGCTCTTAATGCACACTTAATGCAAGTGTCGTTCCAAATTAAAATTGGATCTGCGTGGGGTTATGCACATACAGCAAGGAACTGCTGCACCTTCATGCCATCTAGATACATAAAAAATAAAAGGAGGAAGGCATTATCACTGTCCTAATTTCCCAGATGAGGTGTTCCTCAGTCATACAAAGAAGTGTGCAGCAATGCTGGGAACTGAACCTGAATACCGCTATTACGGACTCTTCACCTTTAGGGTTTTGATAAGCTTCTCACTGTCATGCAGCATGCCAACAGCTTTCCTTGTCACCTTTGGAAGACAATCTTCTCTAGTTTCTCTGTCACTTTGAATCTTGAGCCTTGACTCACTGCCTACAAGAGTATCCCTGATTCTCTATTAATTATGACCAAGGACAAATGATACCAAAGGGAATGATCACATCTCCAGCAGTGACTTTAATCTGCTTGATCAGTGAGAAATAGTTCTATTATTAACCTGTGATTTTTTTCCCTACAATTTTCCACTGTTGAAATAGACAACTCCCACAGCAACAGTCCATGGCAGCTTGTCCATCGCATCAGGAAACACAGATTCACCTGCAAAGAAACAAACTCACCTAATAGTGTTAGCTGCTTCTCTAAAATACGTAGGTACAAATTACATAATTTATCTTCCATTTCCTAAATGCCCTCCTAGAAAACCAATTCATTTCATTATGGACAAAATTAAATAGATCTGACTAAACCAGTAATAGCAGTTATGAACAAAGAGAAAATAAGATCATATAGACCAGACGTTTATTTAAACATCAGAAATCTACTCATAATCTTACATTGCTAATCCACAAAGGTCTTTCCACATCCCAGCTTCAGCTGTGCACTGTGCTAACATTTGTATACGTTGCTGCTCACAGTTTTTACACAATACATAACTCAGTTATGTTCTGATACAAACTACCTAGTTCATGTAGCTGCACATTTGTCTTTAAGAAAGTTCATCAGATTCTTCAGGTGGGCTTTTCAGCACTGTTGCTTTGATTTAGACTGTAAGGCTCTGCACTGGAAAACCACAATGCTTGATGTTGATCATTGCCGCTGCAATACTGGCCTCAAAGTCTGGCAGAGCATGCTCTTCTGCCAGCCTTTGCCCATTTGGGTATGTCAGGACCCTTGAATTTATGGTTCAGATAAAGCCCTCAAAAAGACCATTTGAGAAATTATCCAAAAAGGATAATTCAAAGCAAAGCTTCAAAGCAAGTATACAGTGAAAGAAAGAGTTGTAATGAATAACATAAAAAAAAAAAAAAAAAACACCCAACCACCTAACCTAGCTAGTCCCTCCAACCAGCCCTCCTCTCCCATTAGAAAGACTGAAGATTAAATTAGCTAAAACCTGTGTCAGCAGGTTCATACTCAGTTCATTTCACATCATCGTAGAGACTTTTTTTGTAAGTTTACAAGACACTTTGTAGGTCACTGATACGGACCAGGTTGCCAGCCTGAAATTTATAGCAACCATGTTTTCAAAACTGGGTATTTAAAACAAGACAGTAAAACAAGCCCTCTCCAGAGCACCCGTCTCTTCCAACCCCTTGCTAGCGCTTGTCCAGCCTCCCAGAGCAGCACGGCTCACCAGTACGCACTGGTGCGCAGCACCTCCCCGGCATTCACCAGCTCACACGCAGCGGGGAAAGCTGCCCAATTAAAGCAGGGGTTTCCCGTGGGCTGCTCTATGTCCGGTTGTTCTGCTACGACAGGACAGCTCGAGGCTGAGCAACAGTTTCAAAGAATACCTCAGAGAGAGGAGAGGCTTCTGACCACGTTCTTTCCCAGACAGGCCTTCCAATTTTGGGGAAGCACAGGCAATTTCCACTTTTTAGTAGATCTGAATTTGAGACTGGACTCAGCTGCTACAAGATTTATGATTCTCCTACAACAGACTTTGTGTCTCACGATGCACGCACAAAGGGTTGATCCTACTACAGATTTGGGGAGTGCAGTATTACATTGGGAATTTGGGACAAACATTCGCTGGTAACAGGAATGTGACCATTTACTCTGACCCGTGAAAGGAGCTTAACTCAGGTATTCAAAAGGTTAAAGAAAACTATCTGCTTCCTACTTGGATAACTTCACCTAGCATCTAATGACCATGAATCTTTATTTGATAAAAACTTTGTTTTCAGTTCTCATAACAAGCTCTCCCATCTCTAAAAATTCAACAGTGTTAAGGTGCAGTTCCTAAAAATCTTAGCTCTAAAGATGAGATCATTCTATCAAATGGCTAAAAATGGCTAATTTGTGAATTTTAAAATTAATAGTTTGTTATTGCTTTAAAATACTTTTTTTGGAAAGTCCTCCACCAAATTTTTTGTACAAGAGCCAAATTGATTGGTTTTGATATTTGAGCATTTAGTTTTCTATAATACTTAATAGTATAGTACACGAATAGTGTAAAGTTACAATACTAAGTCAGTTCTGGTGATGTGAACTGGCATCCTTCTGTGGAAACGCAAGGAACTACACCAGCCGAGAGCAGCTGGGGCATGCACCGCTACCCCTACCTCAGCCAGCTGGGGCAAGAAGGAAGAGGGGACCACACGAGTAACCTTAGCGCTTGCCTGCTGCAGATGTCACGTCACCTTCCTGCACATTCAAACCAATTCTCTTCTCTTTGCTTTTCCTTCTTTACAACATCAGTGCTTCTCAGGGGCTGCCACTTGTCATGGGATAAATGTGTAATTCTGTGAGCAGCAAAACCATTGCTGCTTGACTTATAACTCCAACTTCAGTGCTTGTGCAGACCTTTTAGGGAGAAATACAGGTTGAGTTGAGATAAGAACTGTTTCCTCAGGGAAGGTATGAGATATCTGGGCAAAAGAAGAACCATGTCTCCCAAAATCTAAGAAAATTAGTATTTTTGAGGCCCCTATCCTCTATTCTCATCAAATGTGACTGAAATCAGACAACATTTCAAAAGGTACAGGCAAAATTATTATCAGACCCAGGCAGCATTAGTACTCTCGTATATATATATATGTGTGTGTGTATGTATACACACATATGTATACATATATACCAATATGTATGTATACACACACACACGTGTGTATGTGTGTGTGTATATATATATGAAATGTATATATATAAATATATATGAAATCAGCCTAAAAAGTGATTTGCTCTGTAAATTCCTTTTTTTTTTTTTTTTAACAAAATGTTTAGCCCTATGTTCCCTCACTGTTGAGTAATAAAGTTATGAGACTGGTCCAAAGAGGTAGAAGAGAAAAAAGCAAAACAAAATGAAACAGACTACCTAAATGTGCAGAGGACACAGATAGGCAGGTAGAGAGCAAAAGGTCAACACTATCAGGTCAGCAGCCAGCTTCCTTTGCCAGCAGGGTTTTGTTTTGAACGAAACATTGCTTAACACGCTGAAATGCTTTCCAATGGCTGCTAACTGCCACCCTTTCCTGAGCTTCACAACTTTGATACTGTGTGAACTCTGGCTGTGTGACACGTAGTATATGTAATACAAAACTATAACTACAAAAAGCTTGGAAACATTTTTTCCCTATAAAATATCTTTCTATTCTTCCAACATAAAAGTTGAATCAGGAGATTTATTTATTTTTCATTAAAACAGAGGAAAAAAACCAGGAAACACTGAAGATCTTACTTTATGTAGAGATTAATACTAAAAGTAGTTATATAAAAGATCTAAGCTTCCTAACAGTTGAACTTCAACACGATGATCATCACCTCAAAGCACTAAGGGGGGGGGGGGAAAAAAAAAAAGGGTTTCAAAAAGGGTTTCAAATTCTACCAACCACTCAATAAATCAAAATGGAAACAAAGCAGCTTTCATGCACATCAAGACTATGCTGTCAACTACCCTCCCAGGCTCCAAGCACTGTGGGATAAATAGCTTTTGCAATACACCAGAAAAGCAACAAGTTTGAAACTCTTGGGCCAAAACAGCACAGCAGGCTCCTCTTTCTCATTCATATCAAAAGATATTCAATTCTCCATAGAAGTGTAGAGAAAATGTATTAATCTGTGTTCAGTGAATGTTATCTTAGGTAAATAAAAGGTAAGGGGTTATTTTTATATGTGTGCGTCTGTGTGTGCGCGTCTGTGTGTGCGCGTCTGTGTGTGTGTGTGTGTGTGTGTGTGTGTGTGTGTGGTTTTTTTAAAAGAACTTTAATTCATTGTCTACAATAAAAGTTGACAGATAAGTTTTGTGTTTTACACAGAATAGATTCTAAAAATACCCTGGTTGACTATATTTTGTTTAGAGCTAGTTTTGCAATCATTTCACTTTCTGCTTTGGGGCAAGATAGAAGTTTTGAAGTAAAAAACAAAACAAAACAAAAAACCCCCCAAAGGGATAAGTAAAATACAAGTGCCTTTTCACTGGAAAATTAAAAAGAAAAAAAAACCAAACAAGTTGAACCAACCCTTTTGGGTCTTTGCTCTTGGAATCTCTTTTGCCTGTGTATCCTCTAGGCTGTCAATATGACCCAGGAGTAAGAGCAGAAGCTCTCAAAGCTTGTCTGAGGAGCCTGGTCTGTTTTGCAGCACTGCCAGAATATGCTACAAGATCTAACTGGACTGACTCACTCCTTTGGATAATGATCTCATCTGAACTGAAGCTGTGAAAATATCAAGTGACTTGAGATGACTGTTGCAAAATTATTTTGCAGCTCTCCTAGAAAGAGGCCTTTGCTGGATGACAGAGATGAGACTCGTAAAGTAGATACTCCTGGTGATGCACCCAGACCCCTGGCCTGGTGCAAGCAGGCAGCTAGGTCAGAGCTGTCATCAGCACTGCAGGGGTCCCTCTGCAGCAGGCCATCTTCTTTCAGCTGCTCTTCATGCCCCACACCCCTTATTGGTCCTCCCAGGAAGCACTGAAGTACTCTGCCCTTGCGGGGCTGAGATCCACCTCAATTCCTTGCCTGTGTATTTGGAGCAACGCTCTGATGACCAGGCTTTGATAGCAAAGCTATTGTCACTGGCTTCATTGCTGGCATCTCTACTGCTAGTGGTGCCTGCTTTGGTATTGAGTCTTTTCATAGCAATACTTCAAAACGCTGCCTGAACAGCTCTGGAGCTCTCAGAGAGCACCAGAGAAGACAGCTTGTCTTTCACCAAAATTCGCATGCTTGCCTCCTTTGGACTGAAAGACATCTCCACAGACTGCAGAAGGAGATGAATTGCAATTGTGCTCCCCGGTGTTCACAGTGTGTATCACCGACCACAAGAACACCCACATCTGTTTACTGTAGGGGTTTATCCTTTTTTCACTGGAACTAAAATCTGCTGCCCTATACAGGGAAGGCCATATAACTGGCAGAAGGAACTATATATATCAGTATTAACTCCAGGTAGGTTAACATAAAATTATCAGAAAAACTGTAAAGCATTTTGTAGAGTTTGGGAAGATTCTATTGATCTAGGACACTCCCCAAATTTTGACTTCTAACTGCAGTTTAGAATAAGGAGCTGCAGAGTGTTGCAGCAATGTTTCTCTTGACATCCATGTGCTGGAGCCAGATACTGCTTACAGCACACATGTAGCCCTCATTTTGCTTGTTATTCCACAGACACTGTGTGTGTGAAGGTTTAATAGCAGTTGAAAATGGAATGAAATATGTTGCAAGAAGAACTTTTATTTAACTCCTTTCCTCATATGTGGAAAACCTTTTGTGTACCAGATTTTGTTTTCTTTATGAGCAGTTACCGTAAGACTATATGAAAAGGTACTTGGGAAGCTGGTTGGTTTGTTTGTAGAAAAAGCAAAAAACATGACAGGTTAGGTTAGATTAGGCATGTGTGTCTGAAATGTAAAAGTAACATGGTGGTCACACTTACACCTAGTAAAAACAATCCTCTCCCTTGTTTTCAAACCAATATTTATGTTTAAGTTTTTTGGGTTTTTTTACAGGAAGCCATAAAAAGAAACAATAAGCAGAAAGTACTTAAACCACAAGCGAATGCAAGGAAGAGATAAGGTGAAATGCTAAAAATAAATCTGGAGCAGTTGCAAGCGTGGTGAGGAAGGAAAGTAACAGTAAAACATCCAAGTCTTTATGCAAATATGGTTAAAAAAAGAATATAAAAAAGAAATAGGAATCAGCTGGTGAGAGGAAGAGAGCAGTGGAACAAAGCTCACTCCTGGAAGGCAAACACAAACTGCTACGATAACCTGTGCAGGAAAGCTGGAGACACGAGAGAAGGTCAAAGCACTACTACTATATGCAAAGAAAACAAGAGTGTGGTAAGGCGAAGAGGAAGGCCAAAGTGAAGCCCATTCAGCTGCACCTGTGACGACTGGCTCATTCGGGCGGGCTCCAAGGGCCTGGCTGCTGAGCACCAGCGCAGAGAGCCTGTGCCGCTCTCCGAGGGCACCACAGCAGGGCAGCGCCGCACCACCACCCCTCCGTGACTACCCAGAGGAAAAATAAGCTCTGCCTGACCTGCGGCAGCTCTGACGAGATCAGGTGTCCCCGCACCGGCTCCTTGTCAGCTTTGGCGCAGGGAAGCAGCTGGGCTGGCAGCACGTGCGGTGGTGCTGGACTGCGCCCAGGAGAAGGCTTCCCAAAGCGCGAACGGAGACAGACACTCCCATAGCTCTGGAGGGCTCTGCTCTGGCCCTAAAGGGCTCTTTCTGGGCTACAGACAACTGCATGGCGCCCGTGTCCCTGCCTGTTCCTCAGTCCGTCCCCCGTAGGCGCATTAGCAGTTTCGGCATTGCCCAGAGTTTCTCACCGTTTTCCAAGAGTTGAAACGAGCCTGCTGTCCGACACGCTGATCTTGTCCCTCAGCATACAGAGGCCAGTCATCCTCAAGCCACAAGGATTTGACCATTAAAGCAGAGATGTGGTGGACTGGGGGGTTAAGTCTTAATAATAACCTAAGAATATAAGACATAAGGTTTGCAGGGAGAAACTCGCACGTAAGTGGCAGAATAAATGAGCAGTTGCTGAGGACAGAGAAGAGTCAAAAAGGCATGAAAAGTTACAAAAAACCCCCACCATACCTAAGTGCTTTATGCCACTAATCAGTACAAAATATGAAAAAAGTAGAAGTTCCACGACACAAATGTTAAATGATGATCCAGGAGAGTGACACTGGATTTTACAGGAAGCCGTAGACAAACAGCAGATGACTGAAACGTATTCAAAAGAATGGTCAGCAATGGCTTGAACTTTGAAAACTCTTGAGGGATTTGTTTAAAAAAACAATAGTATAGAGGACTGGAACTTATCAAACATAGCACTAACCTTTGAACATGGAAGAATGTAAGGCTGGGGGGGAAAAAAAAAAAATCAGTCCAGCCCCAGCTAAGACCAAGAAATAGGACACCTATGAACTTTTGCAGAGAAATTCAAGGTGAAAAAAATTCCTACAAAAAAACCTCTTCAACCTATGAAGAACATGAGATTATGGAAACAAGTCTGATCTTCCCATAGCGTGTTCCCTCAGAATGACAGGCTAAAATCCAGAGCTTAAACTAATATTTCTTTTCTTTATTTATTATTTCTAGTTATCCCTCCATGCATTTTAAACTGTATTTTGTCTTCAGAAAATACAAGTGCACCGAAGACCACTGCTAAATACAACTTGTGTTAGACTTAACTTGCTACATGCCATTATCAAACCCCAAACAATCCCGTTTCCAGAGGGCAGACTACCATTTAAACACTCATAACTGAGGGAAGAAGCATTCAGGCGTTCAATACAGTTGTTATGATTCATAGGAGTTTTACCTAATACTGCAGTCATGTCCTTATGATCATTACGTGAGCAAATATAAATATTGCTTAGAAGCTGAAAATGATCCTAAACTTGATTCTGAAACAGTTCAAAAATAACTGTTTAGTAGCACAATACTGAGAAAAACAAGGATGACTTCTACATTTCTCTTCTGCTTTCTGAGACAGCAAAGGAAAAGGTCAAGCATTACTTCAGATTTGTTGGTACTGCACTGCTGTACTGCACTAAAGTGGTAGTTAATCCCTCAAGAACAAGTGATGTCTTTGCAAGACAAGGCATGGGAACAATTAACAAAGAAAACCTTTCCTCGCCTTTGCCCCCTCCTCTCCCTCTGTAGACAGAAGTCATATTTGCATTGATACCAGGACAACAGGGGACATTATAATACTTCACCTACTGCACCACTTCTTAAAAGCACCTGTGCTGACTTTAAAAACATACTTAGTTCCTTGTGTAAGTTAGCATATAAAGAACATACCTTTTAAAAACTATTGCCTATATTTTGCTCAGGAGAGCAAAGCATTAGTGTAGAGCAAATTTTTATGTTAGACAGTAATACTACACAGTCATCTAATTTAATTCAAAGTTATGCTCCAACATAGTATGTCAAGGAGGCAAAAGTTATTCCAATGCTGATCGTGTTGCACATGCTGTCTAATAAATACACTGTAAAAAACAAACAGAGAGAAAATAGAGAAGGACCCCCCCACACAGATCCTCTTTTTTTTCAGGCACGAAAGCAAAAAATTAAACCCCATCTGATTTCAGCAGCAAAATCCAAGCAATACTCACTGGCATTTTCTGTTTGTTTGGCTTTATTTTAGAAAGGTTTGCCAGATATATGCTGCAGTAACTTGTATTGAATAACATTATTTAGCTCCCAGGGAAATATAATTGTAGCTTAAAGCACAAAACTAATACCAACTATGATGATGATCTTTCAACTGATAAAATGTTTCCATGTACCCACTACAATATTAAGACAATTCCCTTTTGTTAGCAACATTGTTTGATTTTGTTACCCAGAAGAAATTAATACACAATATAAAGGCTGCAGATATATCAGACTTCTCAACTAAAAGCAAAACTTTTAAAACTGTAAATAAATTTGCACAGATTTTTCCTGAGCAGAAAGATTTCATAGAATACATTTAGAAATGCTCAGCATAACTTGAAAAAAAATTTAACTTCATAGCCAGCATTTTATGAACTCATCATTTCCAGGAGGCTTGCCTTGTTATTTGATCACAGGAATACAAGCTTCTTTTGAGAATTAACATGCATCTACAAATGTAATCTTAGAAACAAAACAACAAACTGACTCAGTTACTATGTTTTCACTTAGATGGTCTGGTATTCAGGAAGCTAGGCTCTGATTAGTAACCATTGAGAAAGCCCTTGAAATGATGAGTGACCTTTTAAAAGTGCAGAAGAATAAACACATAACATGAAGTCACTGGAACACAGCTTCTTAAAGAAAACAGGTAATGGAGAAATTTAGTTCGGGTGAATGTTTCACTATGTGCCAGTCACATCCTGATTTTAATGTCCGGAACAGCACAAAAGACTGAGCACCACTCCTCTCTAAAAAACAGGAACGCTTGTTTTTCGTTTCACAGTTTAAGCAGATGTTTACACTATATTAACATTGCGCATATATAACACTAGAGGACTACCTCTTGCGTTGTACTAAGATATTCTGAGATGAGACAGTTGTTTCCTTAATGAGAAAGTACCAACAATTAGGAGATTTCAGAGACCCCATTCCCAAGAGAAATAGACATACCTGCAAAGACAATAAAAAGCATGTTTTGGCCAAAACTGATTAAATAAAAGGTAACCCTCATGAGCTCTCACTGTACGGGAGACATGTTCTTAAGCAGAGGAACAAAAGAGGTCTCCTTACAGAAAGAGAAGGCAGTAATTAGACATGCTTATAGGAATTACACATCATAAACACAATGAACTTGAAGTCTTGACACATATCAAGAACTAGGACTTAACTGCCACCAGTAAGACTGAATTAGAAAAAAGAGGAGAGCAGTAACAGAATACTGATGCAATTTGGAATAGCTTCCCTACTTTCTCAGCCAGGAATGGTATATGAGGAGGAGACATCCTTTGCTGTATATCAAGAATGTATGCATTTGCTCAGATATTCAGGAAATTGAAGACAAACAGATCTGGAATGTGTCTGGGTGAAGAAAAAAGGGCAAGAGAACAAAACAACCCCTACCTCAAAATTGTCGCATTCTCCCATTCCCAGTCAGGAGAGGATAAATGAGTTTTTGTTTTTATTTTAAAAAAGTACTTGAAGAATCCAGAAATGGTGGTAACACAGCACATTATTCAGTTATTTGTTGAAAGAACAACATAAAATAGCATGAAATCAAAAAGACAACATTCAATAAAGGCAAGGGCAACCTGCAAGAAAAAAAAATCAAATATTTAAGTACAGAGTGAAGAACAGCTAGCAGTACTACAGAAAAGGATTCAAGTGTAAAATGGGTCATAACTGAGTAGGAGTCAAAAGCCTGACAAGATGTGGAAAAAAAATAAAACTAAACTAAAAACTTCTAATTCAAGGATTTATTAATACAGGACACAGAAGGCAATGATTCCACTCACTTCCAGTGTTTTGCTCTACACTTTAGAAAAAGATGTAGACAAACTCGAGAGGTCAGAGGTCAGCAACAAGAATGTCCAAATACATAAAAAAAGTGACCCATGAAAGAAGATCTAAGGAGCATCAATTCATATGAAAGAGTAGATCTATAATAGGGTATTAACTGAGGTAACTAATACACTAGATTCCTAGAATCTAGTGCATTCCTAGAAACAATGCATAAACCAATGGCCTAACAGAAAGGTATTTTACCCAACAAACAATTTTGTCCTTAAATATGAGGCACTAGCTAGTTAGAGTCCTCTCAAAACTAAAGCAGCCATATGCAAACAGAATTGGGGAAAAAATGGGGAGGGAGGGAGGGTTAATGTAAAGAGTAAATTCAAAATCAATATATTGATTTTCTCTACCTTCCTCCCAGTTTCAAATTTCAGCAAGAGCTACAAAATCAGCTGTAGCTGGATTAAGCCCACATTCCTAGACAGAAGTGCAGCAAGAATTTCAGGGTGATTTGAAAAGAGTTTTCTTTCACAGTGCAATCAGTCAAACTCTAGATTCACACCCTTCACACAGCCAGCCTACAAACTACAGGATGACACACCAACCAAACCAAACTGGCAGTCAGTGCGTTTGTAGCGCACCTCCGCTGAGGTTCAGCTGCAAGGTGCTCCAGGGCACGGCACTGCACTGCACTGCCAGCCCAGGTGATGCACCGCTCAGAGTGCTCCAGAGCGGATGATAAAGCTGAACTTCATAACGCAATCTGCGGCTTGGCTTCCCGAGGCACTCGCAGTGCAGAGTGGGAATCAGAAACAAGGGCTTTGTACACCATCACAGCTCACGGATGTTTTCCTTGAAGTTTTAGTTACATTAACATAGAACGTCTTCACTTCTCACTCTCTAATAATTAAGGCTGCAGAAAATAACTAAAGTGTTAAAAAAAAAATTAACTGACACAGTTCTTTGCTGAAAAATTTCAAGCAGGGGGAAGGGCTCCCCCTTATAGGGAAGGGGGATGAAAGTTGCAGTTCAGCCTTAAACTGCAGCACAAATTCCCTTTATCTATCAAAATGTAAGTTCTGTCTAGCATAGAGATTGTTCAACATTTTCCACTCTTAAAATATGTTTTCATTGCTTACAACTTTACCAAAACAGCAGTTTGGGCTGAAACTTTCCATGCCAGATGCTTGCCTAAGGCTGAATTTTCTTGCACAAGTTTCAGCCAACATTTCAGATGTTTCAGAGAATGAGACTACATTTTGCAGCATTAAAACATTCTGGTGACCTTTTCTTCAAGGAGGTCAGAGATGGTGCTTGGGAGAAGTCATTCCTGTCAAATTTCAAATGTGCATTAGTTTGAAAGGAAGCAAGATCTGTAGTAAGAGATGACACTTTCTGTTAGATCAGCAGACAAATAACACAGAAGGGCACACATCTATCCTGCTTCAGCAGTTCTAAGCCTTTCAGAGGGTGGAGTTCAGCAACTCAAACCTTCAAAGACTGAATCCTCACTTTGCACACCATCCCCTCATGGCCGAATACTCACCAGAACACAGAGTCACCACCCCCACAGAAAAACAGGTAATTTTGATCAGCTGTGCACCAGGATGTAACAGAGATGCAACCAGAGCTGTAGACAGAGTGTTGTCCCCTGTGTATGTTCTCACCACTCCGCAACACTGTTGCTAGTGCCTAGGCTAATGCAGAGAAGGGCTAGACTGGGGGACTGTTTTGGAAGGAAATAGTCAAAGATCCTTTAAAAAAAAAAAACGGCCCAAAAAAATCTGTTTGGAGATTGGGTGGGTGGAAGGAAACAGAGGGATAGCAGAACTGGCACCTAACAAATTAGTTGAGGTGGGAAAAGATGGGGAACTGTACTCACTGGGAAGAAATGCTAGATCAAGGGACAGATGGGGACTGTCCAGAGGACATATGAGCAAACTAAAAGAACAACAACAAGGTGTTAATGATAAAAGGTGAAAAACACCTAAGAGGACATGGAATTTATTTTGCCCAAGCAACCTCAAATCTGACCTTTCCTTACATTTTAAGGATGCTGTCATAGAGAGTTTCAAAGTTCCCTTTCTGCATCTGCAACATTACTTAAAAATATTCACAAGTGCAATTGTGAAGCAAAGAATGAAATCAGATGCTATACTGAGCCAGTCTAGCGGAGAAGCCCTGCAGGCCACTGCTGACCCCCTTCTCTCCATTCCTGGCTAAATGTTCTCTCCAGTTTCCTTGATGGTTCTGGTGGTCATCAGATCCCTCCACAGGGTGATTCAACTCACTAACCCAGCAAAAAATTAACTCAGAGAGAGGAGGAGGAAAAAATCCCCACAAAACCACCACACGCATCTTTCTAAGTGATCRAGTTGAACAGGCTCCCAGAGGAGAGAAGCAGCCCAGCTGGCAGGAGGAAGGGGCAGGACCACACAGCAGGGACTGGGGGGAGCAAGACCTCCCCCTTCATTTCGGATAATGGCCTTCAGCATCACAAGTTGAAGGATATTTATTACAAAAATTATGGCATGACATATCAAAGCCTCAGAAGAGAAAACGCTTTTGGCTTACCTAAAGCAAAGCTATTATCTCTGTTTATAGACAAGCAACATTTAACAGAAATCACTTAAACCTCCCCACAGATTATGGCCCCTAGGAACAGAAGCTTTTACCAGAAAATCTGACAAGACTATCAATATTTCTTTGTTCGTTGTCACAACTCCAGAGTCACCCAGTGAAATTATTTCACTTCAGCAATGTTACAATGACTCGGGCTAGTGTGCAGTATATTCCCTACAAAGAACTCAGCTTTATTGTTTATCTCATATCTATGCTGTTTAAAAACAATATAGTTTTATTTAGTCTCTCTTATTTTTCTGTAGTGCAGTCACAGTGGCCAAATTGTACCCAGCGGACACCCCACCCACTGAGAGATTAAAATTGAAAAAAAATCCTTCTGTTATTAAAAAAAAAAAAAAATTCCTCCTATATCCATGTTACAACTCAATTTGTATTCAGACATTGCATTCCTGACAAAGTTTTGAAGAGTCTTTTATACCAATTTTTCCCCCTAAACACTAGCTTACCAACCCCACCCCTCAACCCTGGAAATTCTCACAAAAATACACTTTTATACCAGCTCAAAAAAGGGCCAGTGATCCAGCATCCACTTGTAACACTTGCACTGGAAAATAAAGGCACTCAGAGGGTCAGAGGAATAGCACCTCCAGTGCTGGAAGAAATAGCCTAATATTCGTTCAGCTACAACACAGAGCAGGAGGGCAGCTGTGACCGGTGCTGGTGGCCCCCGTATCGGCGTACCACAACCTCGTAGGCCCATGAGCCCAAAGACACAAACCACCCGGGTCTGGGTGGCTGAGAAACCCATGGCTGGGTGAGAACTTCCTAAATTTCAGGGAGATCCGGCGAGGGCACATTTGCACTGTCGGCTTGGTCCCAGCTCACTGAAGTTGGCCAAAAGATACTTGCTGACGTCAAATCCTGCTCTTGGATGAGCCCTGCTAAATGTTTACATCAGTCAAGCTGCAGACTAGCTGCATGCAGTATGTTCACTCCTGTCTGGATATTGCAAAGGGGGGTTAAGACAATTTGTTTGCAAACTGCTTTGAGATCCTTGGATGTAATATTAAAGTGGAAGGATGTTAATTATAAATGTGGATCTACTGACCACCTCAGAACATACAGAATGACCTGCACAACTTTCCCTAATGGTTCCCTCCAGTTAAGTCTTTATTTCACAGATTTACAAATCTTACTGCAGCTTCATTCCCCTCTAGGCTCCTCCAGGCCAGGGCTGTGTCTACAGCACAGATTTGTGGTGTGAAGGGTCCTGGAGGGATGGGGAAGGAATTGCAAAATTATGCTGAAGCTGGTGGCTTGCCATCAAGTAAGGACTGTGATAAAAGGAGCCACCAAAGCAGCACATTCTCTGGCTATAGACTAGCACCATTCATCACATCAGTGAACAGACTAGACTTGTGCGCTGGGGGCGGGGGGGGGCACTACCGCACAGCCGAAGGGGCTGCAGCAAGAAGGAAAGATTCTTGCACCACATTCTTCTTCTTATGCCGGAGTCAGGGCCTTTTTGGCCTGAACTCTCTTCATGACCTCATCTACCATGACTACGCTTCAAGTTCTTTCTCTAAACCCATTTTCTCAAGGGAGCTCAACAGTTGGAAATTGCAGCTACGCAGCTACACATGCAAAAAAAAAAAAAAAAAGTTTTAAGAAACATATACAGACTCTCCAAGCAAGCTCTCAAAAAATAAGCTTCCAGTTGGTTTAGTCATCCAGTTCCAGCAATCTGTTCTGTTTCACCCTGTTGTTCTTATTTGCAAGACATCAATTTTACTGCAAGATGCTTTCTGGGGCAGAGTACTTCTGAGATCAGAACATCAGACACTAAATGGGATCGTGGGATCAATGAGAGGCCTCTATTGGAGAGCAAACAAACAAAAATCAAAAACAAACTAATCCACTGGAATTTCCCAAGAGCAAGAGGATCTTCTCTGGGCTCTCTGAAGGTAAAATGTACTTGTTCAGAATCTCCATCTCTGTCTGGCCTGTCAAGTGCCAAGTGCTTTTTCTTACTACATAATTTAAAATACATTTACTCTCAATCATATGACTTGGATATACTAACTCTAAATGCAAAATACATCCCCTCAGTTTAAAGAATCAATGGGAATAGACATATCTAAAAGTTGCCACAGCAGTAAAAATGTAATTAAAAAAAAATTAATAAATGTTGCAAGTGTAAACTAAATAAACCAATGTACTTTTTTTTCTATATGTGCACAACAGAAAGAAAGCAAAGGGACTCAACTTACAGCAAAATAATAAGAACATTAGCAATTTTGCATTTTAAAAAAAATCACCTTTTCCTTTTTCCCTTCAGGAAGAGCTGATGCTAATGGAAGTGTTTTGGTTTTCAGATAACAGAGAGGAAAGAATTTCTCCAAGAGACAGATAAAAGGATGTAGGTAACACTATATATACACAATTAGAATTCTCACATGTTTGCATCACTGACAGTTCCTGAGGGTGCTGGGGGAAAGATTAAGCTTGATTAAATTGCAGATTGTGCAAGTTTATTTATGGACTCTGCTGTGAAATAGAAAACAAAAACCTATGTGAAACAAAGCTATTTCTCATTAACCTCTTGGTAAAATATCTGAAATCAGTCTCCCAATTATTTTCAACATAAAAATGTTGTTTTATTGTGAGCTAATTGAGAAATACACAAAAGTCTAGTGAAGGTGTTACATGGGGAGGTAAAGGGAGGAGCAAAATTATTTCAGTCTAGGAGTCTGAAATAGGCATTTCATTGCCTGCTCGGCCAAAATACATGTTACAGATGTGTTTGTCACATGGTTCCAATTCATTTAATGACCTATTCAATTTAACTACCATTTATTTTCAGCACTAATTACTCTCTAGCACACACATGTCATCATAACAAGATTTTGCTTACATTAAAATATATTCTGAATAGTTTGGAAGCCCTACTATATTCTAAGCCAGAAACCTAGAATGTCAATTCAAAATCAGAGTACTAATAAATTAATCCTCTAACAATGTATTCCAACACAGAAATTGGGGGACAGAGAGGGAAGAACACAGAAATCTAGCAGAACATTTCTCATAGTCCAAAGTCTATATTTTTCCAGAAAGACTGCTCAGGACCACCAAACAACCAGCTCTATTCATAAGCTTCACAGGAACCTGAACATACCCTTCTCTACCGGCAAAAGACGGTCCACTGATTTCCCCTCGTAAGAAACTTAAAAATTTCTTAAAACACGAGAGAAGACAGCTTACCTACAAGTTACATTGAATGTTTTGTTATATGAGTAGTGACAATGACTGGTCTGCCAAGCACTGCAAACCATAAAGCACCACAACCTAAGCAAAGCAAAGGGGACAGGACGTAGGTACATCCAAGAGCAGGCAGGCGCAGGGCTGAGGGGAGCTGCCAGGTTCAGAGGTTAACTCCATCGAGCCTCCCCAGCTTGCCCTCCTGGCTCTTCCGAGGCAAACTCTTGGGAGAATCATCAAATGCTCTCTAAACTTCTTTCTCCTTTGCATCCCTTGTGAACTTAAAGGACCCAAGCAACTGATGGGCTCCCTAGGAGACTGCAGGAAGGATATATTTGTTGAAGACAACTGGATGCAAGGTTTCAGACCTAATCTAACAATTCCGAATAATCACTTGGAAGACACAGAAGAGTTTACTATTGATTCCAGCAGAGGCAGGATTTAACCTGTTCAACCCACTTACTATACTTTATAGAGAAGATCACAGCCATTTTTTACACTCTACAGCTGTAAGAGAAAATCTAGCTGGACTTGAATTTGATCCCCTTATTGAATCATGCCTCTGAGATTAAAAAGTCACTTCTGTTCCTAGAAGAGTTCAAACAGTCTAAAACCAAGCATTTCTTTTCAGGAAGTTTTATTTAGAGGCATTACAAAAGATCATCAAATTAACTCAAAGCATATCTAAAAGAAAGGCTGCAGCTAACTCTGCTTGTAAGAAGAACAGAAACCAAAAAACAATTAGAATTACAAATCAGAGCACAAAATATTTTCAGCCTTTGATTTTTTGTGTCGTCTCAGTTTCTCCAGTCTTTTAGAATGTCATAAACTGCCTCTGCCCAGGAAGCTGCATTCAGGCTCTTAATCAGAATGCTTGTATATGTGAAACACACTGCTGAGTTAGCCTTCACCTCTCATGTCTAATCATAAATTATATTTCTGGACAGATTTAGTGAGAGCTTTTATCACTGATTTAGTGAAACAGAGACTGAAAGAAGAATGCTGACATGGGAAAAAGCACAATTATGATGGACTATTCTCTTACTTAGGTCACATCTTAAGAAGTCTTTTAAAACAAATCCTGGCTTGGTTACCCAAGCAAAAGACAGAAGTCAGTCCCTCAAGGCCTTTCACAATGTAATAGAGGCTGAAGAATCAAGTTTACAAAAAGCCTTGAAAGCAATGAAGAGATTCATGCCAGATACCACTTGTTGGCAACAAATGATCTTTGCTTTTGGTACATGACAATGCAAGAATTGCTCTGGGTTGGATTAAACTGCCATTGAATGTGGAAAGTCCAGGGTTAATAGGTTAGTATGCCTAAAGAGACTAAGATCCTATGTGAAAGCGAAGTTCTATGCAGTGTATTTGGGATATTTGATCAACAATTTGACTCATTCTTCTCAACACAGACCTCCGGCAGCAACAGGAGGAGCAGCACTCTACAATAGTTTTTCCCTGCTTTCTTTTTCGTAATGCCAACATCCTTCACATAACAGTTAGCCTATAAGTCTATACTTCTTTTTTTAATCTCCTGATTCCATAATAAGGATACAAAGATGCCTGGGTTTTGTGTCTATAGCTGTATATATGTGTTTTGTGGGACCAAAGATTAGAGTGGGCTACTTTAAAAAATCCTTTTCATAGAATTCTTCTTGTTCTGAAGAGTCCTGGCAAGTTGAAATTCATTGCATCCAATCTGTCTGCAGTCTGAAAAAGACCATTCACAAAGCTAAAAATGACCTGTTATTCTTTGACTGCAATGATCAGCTAGTGCTGAGAAACATATTTGAAATAAAACTGAAAAGAATATTCAAAGAATGTATCAAATTCAGTCAAGAGTTACTGCATACTTCCACACTTTCGTTAACATATATAGAGAATATAACCTCTCTAATCTCACAGAATCAAAAAAAAAAGTAAATTAGGAAAAAAATTTACAGTACTTTGAATTTGTTCTCTGGTGTAATAACTGTGGAAAAATTTCAGCTAATGGACATGCTGTTTTTAACACAAAGTGAAGAGCATGAGGAAAACAACAGAAATGGAGGAAATGTCCTACGCTTTATTTGGAGATGGGAGAGAGCATGGAATGGAAAAGCATGCAAGTGGATGAAATAATGAAGCAAAAAGATATTTCCATATTATTATGGAAAAGATAATGTAGATAGCTCATGTATTTGTGAGACCTAACCTTACAAAAACAACTTCATTAAAAAAAAAAAATCATCATGATTCTGTGTTTGGAACTACATTCACAGAATAATGTTCTGCATAGTCATTTTTCTTCTGCCCAAATAATGACATTTTTATTAGTGTAAGAGTAACCCATACTCTTCCCTCCCTGGATTAAAGCATCACCACCAAATTACACAAAAAGTCATGGCTAACTGGAAACAGCTGCTAAGCCACTTGCATCTCCATTGCTTTGTAATACCCCCTAATAACTCAGAGGATCATATCTTACATCTGCTTCTCTTCTATATCAAAGTTGTAATAGATAGTTAGTAAGTGAAATTGTCATAGAACCTAGATCTTGAAGAGCGACACAGAAAGCGATCTGGTGGTTGCTGCAGATGTTTCCCTCTGTACGTTTACTAATAGTTGCCTGGTGAGTTTTAACATTCTTGGAGCCAGGGTCTCCAGATGTCTCCTCCAAAATTAATACGAACAACCGGAAAGTTTACAGGAGTGAGACAATCTAAAAATTCTTATTTCCTAATTACATCGCACAATTCTTTCCCAACATCTCAAGCAGCTCCAATATCCACAGAGGAACTGTGCAAAATATAGATTTTCTGCCTTAACATAAACATGAACAACTACAGCATACCAAAACAAAAGCATCACAGAAGACCCCATACCATATACCACCACTTCTATGTGAAAGAGACACTCCTTTATATTCACCAGCAGTGCTTAAGCCACCAGGCTGCATTTGTCTCTTCCTACTGTCAAGCATTCTGTTCATATGCTCTTAGTATGCCAAAACAGTGAGCTTACAGTCTGACATTAATGCCCATCACATCAAAGACATTATCCATAAAGTCTGACAACACGAAATGAGATATAGAACTCAATGTACTTGAATTTAATGAAAATTCACTCTAACACAGACCGACATTTTTCTGGCCATTCTATCCTATGCTGCCCTCAAGCAATTGCATCTACTTTACTTTCCAAAAAACCCCTCTGGACAAAGGGAAGAGAAACTAAGATGTATGATTCACACATCCAAACTTTCAAATCATATTTTATTATAAAAGAACTTGGCAGGTTTTCACATTATCAAACGCATCAAATATTTTCTCATTTCTTTTGGAGAATGAACGCAGATACTCTATTCTTATTAAAATTCAAACAAAACAGATTGTACACAGAGAACCCCAGTTTCAGTGATTGCAGTATTTCATTCAAGGACTTGAATTGATTCCAGCGAGAAACCTGCAACCATGACCGCTAATGTAATTATGTACGAGTATGCGTACACGCATTTTTTTTTAGTCACAATTTTATGAAGACATACATACATAAAACAGGTTCCATCCAGGCAGTATTTATCACCTTCCTTGCCTCCTGCCAGAAACTTTTCTTCTTCTTTAAACAAAGAGCTACTGCTTTTCCTAATGGAATGAACATTTCTAAAGCCCCGGAAATCTAGCCGCAATTAGGTAATATAATCAAACCACAGTAATGAAGCACTCAGATGACCCAGTTTTCTAACCAGCACAGCAGAAAGATTCTATGGAAGCATTTCTAGGGATTTCTAGCACTAGCATACAATGTACTTAYCTGTCAGGAATAGAATCAGTCAGACAACTCTTCTCCCTTTCCACAAAAAGACTTTGTAATTTGTCTTTGTAAAAAACAAGACAAGACAAAACAAAACAAAAAACCCTACCCACCAAAACTAAAAGCCAGAGTCTATAGGGGAAATGGAAATCATTCAAAGTTTTAACCAAACAGAAAGACAACTCATCTTCCAAGAGCCAGCATCACAGAAGTTAAGGATAATCACCTCGAAGACAGAAAAAGCTTCAAGATCTTGATCTAGTACAGGTGAGCAAGGCCATAAATCAGGGCTTTCAACTGAAATGGGGACCAGCTACTTCCCTGTTGGCTGTTTTAGAACAAATGAATGTCTGTTGTTTGCACCAGAAATTCCATCTTGTCAAAGTTGGTAGCATACATCCATGAAAAATACAGATTTTGAAAAATTTCAAATTGAAAAAGGTTATTGGAAAATTCTTCATTGGCTCAATATCAGCAGCATAAGCTGGTGAATGACAAGTCGAAAAAATTACAAACTATTTTGGACAATACCTCATGCATGTAAGAAAGAAATCTGATGAAAGAAATTTCAAAATTGTTCTAGCCCAATATATTTCTCTGAATAAGCATCATGTCCTTGATATTGGCCAACTTCTAAGCTGTTGTTATATGAGTGTATCCATCAGCCTCCCATCTCTCTGCCATCTCTGTATTTTCCTGCCCTTTACGAGCTAAAATCATCTTTAAAATCTGAGATGGAATAATGGTAAGATTTGTAAGCTAAGACAATAGACTGGCAAGAGCTATGGTTTTCTTATTAATCCAGAGATGGAAAAAAACCAAAGAACTAATTGCCCACTTCCAGGAAGAACCACTCTTAATTTACAGATTCCCTCTCTATTCCTAGGCTACCACAGAATAAAAGTGGTTAGTTTCACTAAGGTCACAATAAGTACCCTCTTTATAGAGAAAGAATTTAATATTGCCCCTCAGACGTAAATTAAGGTTAAGGTACTAATTATTTTTTGTAACATGGAACTGTCAACTTAGAACAGCAAAGAACTGCACAAAGTAACTCTGAACTTCAAAGGCAGTAACCAGGGGTAAACAAAACCCTGAAATAATACAGATTGGAATACTGTACTGTCAGAAGCTACATAATTTACAGTTTCAACAACCCTGCAAACTCCAGAGGATATTGGTAGTATGGAAAAAAAAACCCAAAGTTAAACAACATTGAATGGTTTTGTCTGAATACCTCTGCAGGAAGGCTTTCCACTCAGCAAAGAAAAGGCTGGAATCTATTCTTTATGTAGTAGTACTCAATATGCCACACACACAACTCCCAAAATGTCTGCGTGATTTAGAATCCTAAATTGCTCTTTTTTCTTCTGCAAAACCACACTACCCTCTTAGGCCTTTATACATTAAAAAAGACAAGTTAGCTGCAGAGGACTAGCCGGTTCTAAGAGCTGAGCTCCCCCTTGGTATGAAGGGGCACAATTCAAATCACCCTTTAAAAAGAACAAGCACGCAATTCTGTCCTGCAACAGATAACAATAGGACTAGGTAGTACTAATGTCATCTGTAATTCTCAAATGTTCACATTAATCTGGGACAGCGCATCTTATTTTGCTAAAATTATGAAGGCAGCACATTATCATCATAGCTGCAATCAACCCCTATTGGGCAACTGTAGGCCATTATATGCAAGTCTGCAAAATGCTTTAGTAACTGGAAAACATTCAGTCTAGATCTTTATCAGAAGATGATCAGAACAATAATAAAAAAAATTTGCAAAGACTTATACATCCATTTAATTAAAATTGTTTGTTCTTTACTACTAAATGTACTTTACCACACTTAGGCAAACAAACCAGCTCCATTCTATCACTGTTTAAATAAATTTTCCATGGCAAAAATCTATTGTTATCATAACTTTAGATCAAATGATAAAAGTTTTACTTTGACAGAATTAGTAGTTCTAGAACATGTCATAGAAACAGACTGTTATGACTTTTAGAAATAAAATTTAAGAACCTAACCAGCTCTTTTTTCTTCTCCCTCAAAACACAATTTTAAGAAATGAAGTTGTAAAGTTGTAAGCTACCCCAAACTATGTGAAAACTAAAAAGCAGGAGAACTGGAGCAGCTCACTGTTCACCAGATTCTTCCATCTAAATACACTTACATCTAAAGGAGGAAAACACTGTTTTTGTTCCAAAAATAATTAGGGCAATGACAAAAGGTCCAGCCTTTTATCTACTGTTTTCCATCTCTACTCTTTTCTTATCTAAGCATTTCTAAAACATCTGAGGCTAATATTTGTTACATTTCTCTCTGGGCCTATTTTAACCCTATGATTTATAGACTCTACAGGTGAAAAACTACCTCAAATATAAGGAAGTGAAAGAAATAAAACTACTTAATAATGATCTAGTAACAGCCTTTTGAATGCTTTTTCAAATAACATGCCAAACTCTGAAGTTCTGTGAGTCTTTTAGGATGAGATTTGTTACAACATATTCTCCCCCAATTCAAGGGTGTAGTCACTGCTCATCAAAACCAACAGGAGTTTTTCACCTACCTTCCATGGACTCTGGACAGAGTCCCAGCCTACTGTACCAACATTACTTAAGATAGAGGTATTTTTATTTATTGTTCAAACATAACTGCGTGTGCACAAACAACATCACTGGAATAGCTCTTGAAAACACCACAGCTGTTTCTCACTTTAAGCCTTAGATCCAGGTGGATCGTGTAACAATTCTTACAGTTGTGCTGATAATTCCAAATTTGAACATCGCCAACATATTAAAAATGTCTAAACCCGGGTGGATTAGCCCACCCTGGTTGGAAAATCTGACAAAAGATATAACTTCATATAATTCTAGTTGATTTAGGCACGCTATAAATAGCTGGAGTGTTATAACAGACACTGCATCATTGCATCCTTTGCCAGTTAAGAAACTGGATTAGAACACACGCAAACAGCTAAGAATATGGAATTAATCTACACAGTAAACTCAAGAGGAAAGCGGACTCATTTTCCACTTGCTCTAAGAGCCTGTTATTCCAGCTCTCTCTTGTTTCTCATGAACAAGAATGGAAATAATCATAAGAATACTGAAAGCCCAGTTTTATAGACATATTTTGGAAAGTGGTCCTCTTCTTAAATGTATAAGATTTTACAATACACTAGCTTCTAACTAAACTGTAAAGTTCTGTGTCACATTATTTGATAGATTTGAAGTCAAACTAATATTGTGCCTTAGTGAAGGATGATGTATAATTACTTAAATCAATGCTTATAATTTCTTCACCTGGCATAGAAAGTAAAGTTCCATTTTCTATTGCACAGTTCCCAGTGATATTACTTTCCTTTCTATTAGCATGAATAACAACACAAAAATATGCTTATGCAAAACAGTTAGGTGAATCTACGAGCATGATCCTGTAAAGAAATGTGCAACTATAGCTGATATCAAATGAAACTAAGGGAGTTCAAATGATTTCCAGCTCCTGTGATTTTATCATGAGTCATATTTTGCTTTTTCCTTGAGTCATACATTTGGGAACTGCAGTAGCGGTGCTCATAATTACATTTTACAATTTCATTATTGTGGTGAGGGCGTGTGCCTTTTTACATATATGCATCCACACACAAAGCACGAACATGACACTCCAAGTAACATGCCAGATTACTGGGTATCAGATTTTATTGCACAAAAAGCAAGAGATTATTACAAAAGTTTTTAATCTTTTACTGACAATTTCTTAGCAACAGTTCAATAAAATTTGTTTACATGAAGTCCAACATGTCTTCTTGGTTGCATACTTTCACTATTAAGAAAACTCCCAGTTCTTCCTTTAACAGAAAAACAAATACTACATTTTATCTACTGAACAGCTTACGATAATGATAGCAAATCTCCCACACAAATGGGAACAAGGCAAACAACTGGAATAACATAGATGAAGCAAAATTTTCTGAATATTTTCCTTTACCAACCTTGATAGCCTTAAGAAGCAACAGCAAAGCACAGAGCACCCATGCCTTTTCTGTCTCTGAAAGCTTCTCACCTCCACACTCCTTGTTTTTGTCAGCTTCTTTTTTCTTACCCTTACTGTTTAAATACAAGTGGGTTTTGGTCTTAAAATTATGAAAAATCTCCTGATTAGTAATCTAGTGGTAGGAAAAAAAAAAGTCATATCAAGCTAAAATGACTTACAAAAAATTAATAAATAGCATCAGTTAGAAAACCACATTGGTCAGGCCTTTATTGTTAAAAACTGTTATTGTGTTGCATGACTTCAAGTCCATTCAAATGTTACTCAAGATGCAAGTGGTCACATAAGAATCAGAGTTGTTATTATCTAAATTGGAAGCGGAGAAGGAAAGTACACAAGTGCTTGCAATACAAATATAATTACATATTTTAAAATTTAGCTCCTTTGAATACCCACAGAACTTTAAAATCTACCTTCTATAAAGTTTCTGCCAGAAGAACTTAATTGCTTGCAAGTTTTTGAAAAGCAACTCCTACAATCAAAATTGCTTTTCAATATTCATATAAACCTCCATAAATCCTAACCATTGCCCGGAGCGTATACTGCTGTTCCAGCAATGACCAAAACAATTAAATTCAATAGAGGAACATGAGAAGGGAAAAAAAAAGCTTCATCTGGCTCCATTGCCAACACTGAATATGTTAAGACTTACTCTCGGGTTGTACCCAGCAGGAAGCAATTCTGCTTCAGCAAAGGACTAAGTAGATGAACTAATGAATCTCTCTCACATCATATTTTGATGATGTTCCACATTCTAAATAACTTGTCATTTAACAACGAAAACCAAAAAGACCCCAAAATAAACCCTCTCCACAAAACAGATTCTAGCAAACATGAATTTCAGGGTTCCACACAGTTGAATGCAGTAACATACAGCCAAGGATGAACTTCTAGAGTATGCTGTTATTTGCTAAAACAAGCAAGATTGTGCATTGGCTGCTATTCCTACAAACATTCCCATCTGGCCTCGACACCCTGGGGAGAAGAGTGATGCAATTTCCATGGCACCTCCACTCTCAAAGCCAGACACCCATCAACCAGGTGTCAGCAAGCTCTTACACAAGTCACCTCAAATTATGACTTTGCACCAAGACATGAAGCTGTTTCCCTTTAACATCTGTTAATCTAATTGGTTCCTATGAGCCTGTAACAATTAAACCTGTTGTTGCAGGGAGCAACAAGGAAAGGATTTTATACAGCCACAGCTGGGCAGTTAACAGAACAAATGGACCCCATCTGAATAGATGACTCTCACTGAATTCCAGTTATGAAGCTGTGAGAACAAGCCATAAATGAAGCCGATTGCTTCAGCAATTGGAGTGAGCTCAAACTGCTCATCAGCTACTCTGTCACAACAACAACCATAGGCAGGGTGCAAAGGCTTCAGAATCCCCCATCAGCAAATTTAACAATCCTGGAAGAAGGAAGAAAGACTACAGCCGTGCCAAATACGGACTGAACCACTCATTCAAAGTAAAAATAGAATTTCTCTACAATACATGACAGAATTGGCAGCTTTTAGTTGGTATGTATTAAGAGAGAAAAAATTTGGAATCAAAGTCCATGATTAGATTCAAAATATTTTAAAGAAAAAGCAAAGCATTGCAACATTTAAGCAAATTCAGCTCTTCACTGATGCAGAATACTTCATTGAATTTATGTCAGAAATAGAAAAAAAAATTTTCCTCCAAAAGAAAAAGTGAAAATAGAACAAACTCACAAACTCATACTCAGCTCTGTATCGACCCCAGTTCTGCAAACACTTACACATGAGCCTGTCTCTGTACACTCAGAGATGATTTTTAATTTCAGGAGGAATTCTCATATGCCTAATACTATCTGCACAAGGGTTTGCAGACCAGGAGCTATATTGTCTTCCATATCATCAGCATCCAGCATAAGAAGAGAAGCTAACAGTTCGTCATAAGTTTTGTAAAAGATCTCTAAGCCCTAACATCTTCTCACAGCCTGAGCAAGAAAGCAAACACCGCAGTTTTCTTCCAGAGTGCCTCCATCAGATTCATCTCTGGTACTAACAGCTAATTTCTCGTCCTTTCTCTAACCAAGTTTTAAAATGACTTCATGGAACACTTTTCAAAGTATTTTGCTCCCTGTCCTCTTCTGCATGTTCTGCCACAATTTTATGCCATCTAAGTAACTGGGCCCAACACTGTACTGAGATGATACTACTACCACTAGAAGGTCCTCAGAAGCTCTTGTGACACCCTATCAGATTATGTGCCTCACAGTTGGACACCTTTAATAACTCACATCTGGGGCAGGGAGACGGGGAGAGAGGACAACCCAAGTGTTATTTACCTGGTGGGAGCCAGGCAATTAATAGCYTTCACCTTTGTTTCTATAAGAACTATCTAGTGGCATTTATTTTTATAATTGCTTTGTTTGCTATTTATCACCTCTTCCTCTGCTCTTCTGATTTTCACCAACCTTTGTGGAATTCCACAAAATCAACTTTTAAAACAGGAATATTTCTAACAGGTAAGTTGAGACCTTTTTGGTATTTGTAAGTGAATGCAAAAACTCTTCCCTTCTCCAGAGTATCATTGAAGAAGGCCTATGTATCTAAAATCCTGTTCTTTTATCTCTGTGTATTTCCTTAGACAACCACAGTTATGGATTCCTATTACTTTCTCCATAATACCATCCAAGAATTTATCAGTTAAATATCTCCTTTTCTCTAATGATTGCAAAACACTTCCAATACAACTCAACTACGCTTTACAGTTGTTCTGAATCGGACTCAGTTAGCATTAGAAGATTGTTCCCAATTATGTAGTGCTATTTGATGCTGCAACAGGTAAGATTATTAAAAGTGCTCCAACTCAATCAAATTTAAGGCTCCTCAAATATCTGAAAATGCTAAAGACTCCTGACAGGCTTTCTGTAAGTATGAAAGTTGGAGCTACGCATCCAGGTGCATTTCAAAATAGCACTAAGGTTCTATATGCATGTTCGGGCTCAGAAATGGATTTTAAATTATATAGCCTTTCTAGACCTTCATCTCATGAAATGTCATTTCACATCATTTCAGGTTAATGAGGCCGATCGTCTCAAGTACCTATAATGTTTTTTAAGAAGTTACTCTATTTCATCTAAGCTTTCTTTTTTTTCATTTCATTTTCATTTCTGCTCTGCCTAGAGTGAACTCTTCCATAGCACAACCAAGATGGAACAGAGAAAGATCTTGATTTATCAAGAACACATTCTTGCCCACTGGCACAGCATATATCTCTGTACTGGTCCATTACCAAGAGCGACAGGAAAGCTGCAACAGGCACAGCAGTGAACGCAGAACCACTGGGAGAGTGTCAGAATGTAGGACAGAAATGAATGAAAACCTCCACAAAAAGCGCATTAAAAACTCTGATTTTGCACTTCCAGTCCCAATACCCATCTCGCTATTAAAAGTGATATATAAAACAGAGAATCTCAAGTAGGGGAAGGGGAAATTCCATCCAGCCTCTGCCACTGCTCATCCTCTCCCTGAAGCACGTCTCTTCCTCGCAGCCATGCAAAAGACATACCAGCAGGGACAGAATATAGAAAATGAGCCGGGCCAAACATGGGGATCCTGGCTGCCCTCTCTGTGCACATGGTAATGACTGGTTGAGCTGGGGATGCCTCTTCATTCTCATCTTATCTTTTCCTCTTTCACTATGCAATAATGAACTGACTTGAGACACATGAGCCCCACAATCGGGGCAGCGCTTCTCCTCCTAAGGACATCCAGCCCTGCTAGGCAGGCCAGGCCAGTGGCTGTGGGCCTTGGCTATAAGGAACTGGGCTGTGGGAGGAAGAGGCACTTTCTCTCCCCAGAGATCTCTGCACAAGCAAATGAGTAAAAACAAGGCCACAAAAAGAAATGTACACCTAGCTAGTGGTGTACAGAGCCAGTCAGGCAGCGGGGTGGATGCAGTGAGCCCAATGAAAGTCAGATGGCAGGATTTTGGCAGCAGGGTAGAGGAACAGATTAGACTGCACCTTCAAGGGGTAACGTCCTTGGAGCTTGAGATACAAAGATTATTTGCAGGAGAATAAGTTTTTGATTATTACATTCAGGAGGAGGTGGAGACAGAACAGTCTGTGACAGTCCAGAGTGCATTTATGGACAGGGTATAAAATTACCGGGGGAAGGGAGGAGGAGGGAAAAAAACCCGAGTCCATTCTAAAATGTTTGAGAATCGCTTACAGAAAAGTCATGATGATGCGACCATTTCTGCAGATAGGAAGCCAAAGCAGAGAGGCAAAGGGCTTACTAAATGTCATACTGTTATATTAAGGAGACAGAAACAGAACAAACCCCATTTTACGTCATCATCACGAGGCTCTTCTCGAGCTTCTCAAGTCTGATATTTCTTCCATTATCTAGCCTAGAAAACATGTACCTATGAATGTGTTTCAGCAGGCAGAACTGTAGTTGAGATGAATAAACAGAACAAAAACCAAAGACAAGTTTTTCCAATTTGTGCTTATGCACACCCATACCTAAATTTTTCCAAGTCTCATTTCTATAAAATGGTCATTAAGCCAAGACGAGACACAGGAATCAGAGCACAGAAAAACAAAATTAAATAAATTACTCTAAGCATAAAAAACAGACTGGCCCTCCTTTAATCAGTCCTAGATGTCGAATTATTATTTTTAATAAATCGAATATCATGCTATAATTCCAGAATGCATGACACTGCATTTCACAGCATACTAGAATTGCTAACACAGTAAATTTCATATAATTTATTAGCGTGCTTGTTAGTACTGGACTGAGTTATTATTTTTAGATTCCATGTATAACTTAAAAATTCGCTATACTAATATTATATCCTTGTTAAATTACATTTCTTGAATGGGCAGTGTCAAAAATATCAAATCTTAAGGTAGCAGCATTTCACAAGACCACTGAGAAGAGAAACTACTAGAAGCAGACAACAGTCTCTAGAGAAAAATATTAAAATAAGTATTCAAGGAAACCATGGGCCAAGTTCTACTCAGGCCTGCAGTCTCCACATGTCTGAGCAAAAACTGTCAGTGTATAATTAAGAAAACAGATTGAGAATATAAAGACAAACTTTCTTCATAAAACAAAACAAAACAAAAAATTACTGCCACAGCAGCTGCCTTACATGGATTTGTTTTTTCTAGTTTTGCTACACTTTTTTTTTTCTTTCTATAGAACTTCCTATAGTCTCTGTGTGAGACTTGTCATCAGGAAACTGTTGTTTATCATGAATTCCATTACTCAGTCATTTCCAGATTCAAGAAAAAGTGATCCAAAAAATGCTTTTGTTAGCAGTGTTCTATCCTAAAAAAGAAGTGATGAGTTTTTCAAATAACTTGTTGAAATATGTCATAAATTAAAATGTGCTAATACTGATTACCAATTTCATTTAATAAGAAGGAAGTGTACACAGATTGGTGATTTAAAAAAGGAAAAATAAATGGGATGATGACACCTTTCCAAGTAAGAGTCACGGCATCTTGTCCATTCTATTTGATTGCCTTGGATATCCCACCTACAACGAAGCAGGACACTCCCTCTGTACTTCACAGGTATTAGTATGACATGAACGTCCCTGAGGTAGAGTCACTAAAGCTGTCAGGAAAACGTTCATCAGCCAAAACTCAGCAACAACCAAACCTGTCTGATAACCAAACATCAGAGGATGAATGGGTGGGAATGCCAGGGAGGGAGACCTAGGAAATGTTTGCATTAAAAATAATGTTGTCTTGACATACATGCATAACAGTACTTTATTATCATACTCCCAACAGATTGGACAGTTTCAGGAAGGGATATGAACTGTATCCAATTTCCAGAAAGAAATAGGCTCAATGTGTTCTGGAAAACTGGCTGAATTTCAGCAGATATTTTCAACACCTCTAGCATACAATTTCTTTTTCTTCTTCTCAGCATTAACTTTTCCAATAAACAACAACAACAAAAAGTTATCTGCAGGGTAGGATAATTTCCTCATTTAAAAAAATCTTTAGAGACTATCAACTTTTTAATTTTCAGCTTCATTAAATTTTGCCCCCAAATGAATCTTTATGAAAATATTTTCTCTTCCTGTATTATTTGTCTAAGAGGTGGATTTAAAAATGATCCAATAAAGGACAACTGCAACCTTGTACCAACTAGACAAAAACAGCAGAGGACAGAGGTTTAAGTACACTTCATGCTCTAAGCTAGTTAATATTACATTCTCAAAACTAAAGGCCATTAAATAGGGTTTTCGAATATATTTTTGAATGGTGGAAAAAAAAAAGATAAATAAGGAGTAAGATACAATCGGGCTGAAGAGTTTGTGCTGATACTTCAGTATTAATTGTATATATTCTTTCTCCAGCTTTCTGCACTGTTACATATGCAACTCCGGGCAGCAGTTAGCACTAGCAGATGCAAAAGATGCTTACTTATAAAAGTTTGTATTAATTTACTATTTATAATACAGTACTATCCAGATGCTTCACCCACACCCACACCAGTATGTTTGTAATCAAAAAGTGTTTGAATACAAAAATAGGGACAACACTCATTTTGTATTTCTATTTTGCATAAGATACAATTAAAAAAGGAGTATAAAAACCCTCATCAGCCTACACTTGGTATTATTAAAATATTTTTCATACAACAATATTTGATTTTATCATGGATATTAGCTATATTCCACCAGAATACCATTCTAATATCTTAGGACAATAAGATATTAAGATATTAATTTTAAAGACATTATAATAGGCATCTTTTAAGTATTTTAGGAGGTATGTATACCATATGAAAACATCCCACCTTTTGGTCAGACATGTTACTTCATTTCCTCCCAATTATTCCACTCTGCTGAAAGCAAACCATATATTTTCCCTGTTGTTAATGCTTTCCTCCTAAGTCCTTCCATGTTACATAGCCGTGTGCTCCGATTACTGTGCCAAGGCGAGCACTGCCCCTAAACGGGACTGCGGTAGCATGATCAGAGCCCAGGACTTGGGTGTCAGGAATTCATGCCAATACATCACTAGGTGTCCTCGATTAAGTCACATCTCCATTGATCTCATGCTGTTTTAAAAATCAATGAAATTGGCATTTTGGTGTTTACCTAGTATTTGTAAAAAATTCATCTGATAACATTCGCTCACCTAGCAGCCCAGGCTACTCAGTTCATTATTCTCATTAAATACTTTTTTCTCGGTCTGCCCACATAAATTTTTGGGAAAAAAAAGAAATTGTTGTCTTCTGCTTCAATTCCGCTATGTATTTAGATACACAAACTTCAACAGACATAAAGAGGCTACCTGCATGCTTGTTTGGAGGCCCTAATGCTCTCCTTCCTTTTAATAACTTTGGGAATCAATCTAAGAGCCCCAACAGCTTAAGACAGAGAGGGCCAGAAGGATATACAAGAATTCCTCTGAGGGACTGAGAAAAAGGGTAAGTCTGTCTCAAGAAATAAAATAAGAACTATTTCCTTCAAGCGGTACAGGCCTACTTGGACATAAAGTTGTTGACTCCATATTGGAGCTTTGTGCATGGCTCTGCTTTGTGTGTAAGCCCTCCTCACACCTAGGGTAGAAAGCAAGATTCAATGAAAGTTTTGGCAATTCCTGACAAACAGTCCTTCTCAATCTATACAGATTTCTTCTGATTCTTTCATTGACAGCTTATTTTTAAGAAATCTGTTTTCCTGGACTTTATGATGGCCCTAACTGTAACAAATTATTTTCCTGCATAGGCTAACACATCTTTAGGCAGATCTAGAGAGCACAACACACAGATCCCGTGCTTTTGAAATAAGTCAGTGTGCTGTAGTATATGGCAGAAAACTGTGTTTTACCTTTTCCTCCCCTTCTGCCTAGCACATCTGAAAATGAGATCAAGCTCTTTTTTAGTTCCAGCAGCTGCCTATAATGGAAAAAATGAAGACTGGCTGTTGCCAGAAAAGTGGGCAGTAAGAAGTAACAGATGTGAAGTTTCGACAGCCTCGTTGGCTAGCTCAGTCTCACAGAAAGCTTCCAAGCCGGAGCTCCCCTTGGGCGGCAGGGCTCTCAGGGGCCTGCTTGCCTTTTGAGGGGCTGAGCGCTGCCTTTTGGTTAACTGGATTTACTCGGTGACCTCAGCAGTGCATGTAACTGACAGGAAATATTCATATCCTTGCAAACACCTGTGGGCTGTTTGTAAAAGATCTTTGATTAGTTAGTCACTAATTTTCCAAAATCATTTTRACATTTCACTTCTCTTCCTCTTTCCCCCTCTCTTCCCTTTTATTTCACAGATAGTTAGGGGGAGCAAGGAAGAAAGACAGTTCCCTCAACACAAGATCTTATTACATAAGACTCGCAAAGAAAATAAGATCAAAGAAACCAATCTAATCTGGTGTATACCTTTTTAAGAGAAAGGGCAGTGGATGAAAAATGCCCTTCAGAGTCAACTTGAATTACAGAAATCATTTTCAAAGAAGAAAGAAGTTTCTTCAGGGTTCAAAGGGGAAATCATGACTATAAGAACTGTAGAATATATCACATCAAGGGCAGCTTCTGTCAGCTGCAATTTGCAAGATTAAGTAGACTTCAATTTAAAGTAATATCAAATAAAACAGAAGTTATATTTAGGCATCAGAAATATGTCTAGAAAGTGCAATGTGGATCACAAAGATGATTGCTACTTCAGAAAAGCCAGTTATAAAGCAATGGTAGAAAAAGAAATACTGTCAGTGAAGAACAGGTAACAGCAGCAACTAACACCAGCAGAAACGGAGTTGGGCTATCACACCCATTGCAAGCCTTTGTTCCAATATGTTCATATATGGTTGTAAAATGCAGCTCTTAGGGAGCATTCATTTTCATGCTACATCTCATCTGGCGTAGCTACTACCTGTTGCTGAAAGAAACAGTACCACTCTCACCACCTACTTCCAGCTGCTGATTCCCTGTCTGTCCCTTGTGTTGCATCTAGAAATTTCACAGCCACAAGACAAGCTTGCCCAGCAGAGTTAGCTGATGCAGCTTTCCTTGCCAGGAAGCTAGTTTTTTTGTTGAATCAGCTACTTACCTTGAACTTGCCTTGGGGCTAGGGGCTGATGCAAGAGAGGGAAAGAACAGGCTGAAGTAGTACTGCCCCTTTTGGCATCAGCCTGCTGTTGCATAAGACCAGCTGCAACACTAAACTGTGCTCTGGATACTATGACTAGCTTTCTTCTTTCAGAATAAATAATCAAGTGTCTTCAAGATGCCATGTCACACAATGAGCCCCTGAGATTTAATGTCACAGCATGTAAGAAATTCTGTAAGTGAAAATAGTCACACAACAACAACTGAAGGCATCCACAGACACCAAAGCATAGCAAGACACATTAAGAGACAGTATCTGGACCAAAGGACTTGAAATCTAAACAGACAAAACAAGTAAGAAATGAAATAACTTTCCTAACGTCACTTAGCAGGTTAACAACAGAGGTAGGAATAGAATGCAAGGGTCATTACAGGCAGCCCTAAGCCACTAAGCCACACTTCTTCCTGCAGCTGCAATTGCTATTTACTCACTGCTTGCAGCACGGCACCCCCATGTCAAGAACTGCACAAGCTTCTAGAAATAAAAATCATTTGTTGTTCCATAAGCAAATTATCAGTTCAGCCTGGTTTACAGCATCTGAAAGCTCCCGATGCTTTCCCAAGGAAAGACCTACTAACCTTAATGTTTTCTTCACTCAGTAGCTCATCCTCTCCCCTCTAATGATACACAAAAGCAAAGAAAGTGTTATGAAAAAAAGATCCATTGCTGTTTCTGTCTCTGTTAAACAGAAGTGGGGCACTATTTTAGGTCAGTGATTTTAAAATACTTCAAAATTCTCATAAGAAGGAACAAAGATAAACTGTCTGAAATTAAAACACACACACAGACACACACACACAGTGGAGAGGTTGCTGTTACTAGCTTCACATATTACAGCTCACACAGAAAAAGTAGTACAAATGTATAACTTGCTATTTATTCTGGTTGCTTAAAAAAAAAGTAAAACCAGCAACACTGGCTACAGCTCCATTTTTGGCTTCCATGGGAGAAAAAAATCCCTTATCTCCATACTATTACATACAAAACCAAAAACCCCAAACCAAACAAAAATACAAAAACAATCTCCTGCCCCATCTGTATCCTTCCATTGTGAACTGAGCAGGATTAACACACAGTGACTTCTTAGTTACATCAAACCTATTAAGAATTTTTCTATTTTGGGCTTAAGATATGGCAGAGCTTCATCAGAACCCTAAAACATAATTCTTGAAGCCAAACGCTGCCATGAGACAGACAAATGAATTATATGGTTCAGTACAGGGATAAGATGGCAGCTGGAACACCTTGAGGAGGCCATGGCTGTCCTTTCTCTAATGGCTGTCAGGACATAAGCAAAGAGCTTTAGAAAGACACTTCACTTGCTTTCCTTCACCTTGGTTTCTCCCAGTTGTTTCCAAGGCCAGAAGTACAACCCTCATCCTCCAATCCCTACTGATATCATAAGCAGGAAAGGGAGGTATGTATTTTCACCTGAAGAACCACCAGACTGGCTGGGCAGAATCTCCTTCCATGGTTATTGTCGCACGCAACTTAGCAGAGTACGTCACATCAACTGGCTGGTTTCAGAGTAGCTGAGCTGTGAAAAGCCTGTGGTCCAAGAACTACAGCCATGCATCAGCCTATGGCAAAAATATTGGCGAGTGGCTGGTGAAACTTCAGCTATGAGAAGAGGGAATCAGACCTCCAAATCTTCAGGGACCAGACTCCTTATTATCCATCAGAGTTCCCAGGCTGACATTCCTCAACTACAGTTGAGCCTGCTGCCTTCCAGAGATGGTTAAGACCAATGTCTAGAGCAGCATCCAGCTTTTCCTGAGGCATCAGACTGGAGTGTGGATTACTGTCAGTTGTGATGTGAGGGACCAGGAAGGAGCTTAATACCCCTACACTGATTAATGCTTGATGAATATTATTTTAATTTTACAAATAAGTACTGGTGATTGTTGCCTATTCCAATTACAGGGTCTGTCTTTCATGCATTTGTTTGTCATTTTCACAGTTACTCCCAAATAGTATGATCTGTCACCACTGGTATCAAGAAAAGAATTTCCCATCAGTTTTCCCAGAAGTGAAAGAAAGTCCTGAGGTACCTTTCTGTCACTGTATAGAAAAGACTTCCTACAAGACTGCATTAATTTATTACCAACAGATAATTAAATAATCATTTCTTGCTGGATGAAAGTTGCTGATCTTATAATTCATTGCTGAAAATATTCCCAGAGAAGCAGAATACTTGTTCCAAAAGTCACAGTTAACAACAGCATATCAAAAAGAACAACATTAAGTCAAAGTTTTGGCTCATCCATGCCCAACTCAGCTTAGGCCAACCTCTTCCAAATAAAACATATATTAAAAAGGCATATTAGCCTGTGTCTTACTCGTATTGCAACACAACACAGCTTACATACAAGTTGGTGAATGCTATTCATTCACAAGTATACGAATGCTATTACAATTAAATAGAAAACTTGGGGAGAAAAGGAAAGAGTAAGCAAAATATCCAAGATAATTAAAAGCTTATCAGAAAGTAACTTTATCCTTTAAATTTTCATCTCTGTTGTTTATTTCTTGCTTCCAGTTAAAATTTTATCAAGAATACTTTCAAAGAATTGCAACTGAAGTGAAAATCTTTGTTTTTAAGTGTTTTCCTATTTTAAAATATGTCCTCAAGACAACTTTCATAATGTCTGTGAAGAAAATCCAGACAGCTACGCTCAGTAACAGATCTGGAAACTATGCTATTTACATATTTAGTTATGAAAAAAGTTACAATTTCAGATTTCTTTCAACATGCTAGATCTGCACAGAGCTAACCTTATTAGCTGTGCAATCTGCTGACAGTCGCTCAAGTCTTTGTTTAAGTTAGCTTCATGTTCTTTATGCATGTGCTAGTATTTTTGTTATGTTGCTAAGCATTACAGGGTTAACTGGTCAAAGGCACGTTACTGTAAAATAACTCATACTTAATCTGTAACAGTATTCAAGAAGTTTAATTAAGTTTAAAGTTTAAGTTTAAATTATTAAGAACTCTCTTTAATTCGCAACTAGCAGCTCCTTAAAGAGCATCAAATGAATGAATCCTTATATTCATTGTTGTATAAAGCTGTATAAATTGCCTATGATGTATCATGGCCAGAGTACCATAAAGTATACAGCTCAGTTTTCATTCCTAACAAGRGCTGTGAAAGTGTTGTATGGCATCTTGGTGACCCATAACATGAGCAAGGTTCCAATTTAACAAAAGGTGGTGCTTCAGCTTTTCCCTTATTCAACAAAACTTTTAAGCACTTCCTTAGTTTCTATACAAATAGCATTTTAACTGTATTTCAACAGCCCTTAAGCATATCCTCAAATTCTCTGATGAACCAGAACCCCATGTCAAAGCGTCCCATCGGAAGGGTCACCATATTAACCATAAAATAACAAGTATCAGCACTCTGTAAAGGAGGAAATTATTTCAGTTCAAAATCATGCAATTAAATGTCAGTAAAGTATTAGAAGTTGCTTCATATGAGCTAGTAAGTTGTTTATAAGATTACTTCTAAACACATTTGAGTCACCAACAAACAGCAGTCATAAGCAAGTTTCTTGGAGTTATTTTTAAAACACTATGTACATTTTCTTTAAATTTCCCTGAAAATATAGATATGTTTAGCATGACAGAAGGGTAGTTTTTATTTTCAGAATTTTAGGACAGGTAACTTTTGAATACTGGGTCTATGGTCACCTGGCCAAATATCATCAGAGTCTATGCATAAAGAGGCACAGACCAGAATTCTCCCTTGTCCACTTGTAAAGAATCTTTCTAATTGTTAGAGCTTTTTGTGGGGCCACATAATCAACATAGTGGAGTGGTACCTTTTGGATTAACACATCGATTTCAACGTGGTGGAGCACTCGTGTGATGTGGAACACTTGCACAGAGCATGAAGAAGTGTGTGACACTATCACATAGGTAAAGAAAGCCACATAGATCCATACAGACATGGGTACTTAAGTGAGAATGAGACTAGCTGATGAGATACAGTGCGGTTTGAATTCTTTCTAGCATAATCCTTCATGATCCTGAAGTTTAAATGTGGCTCCTCTTAAGTCTATCACTTCAGGCAAGAGCAAACCACAGATTTTTCAATGGAAACTTGAATGTTGTTTGGATCTGTCTGGATCTGTCCCCGTGACCAAAAATATCCTTGATAAATGAATACATTCAAAGTTGTCAAGAACCTGTAACATTTATTCTAGAGTGCTACCTGAACTAATGTAAATATCAGAAACCATACCACTACAGAAAATTCACTTGAAAAAGTATTTGACATTTGATATTTTAAAAGTTCTTCCTTACCCCCTCCCTGCATGCTTCTCTAGTCACAGTAGGTACATAATTGGCATGTAGGATGCAAAGGAACAGCAATGAGTAGAGCATAGGGGATCAACAAGATGATCTGTCTTTACAAAGGACACCATGATTTGCAGAGAGAACTAAGAACCACAGAAATAAGCTTGGGGATTTAAAGAAAGAAAAAAATTCAGCTTTCAGTAATTTATTAACTCACCCTAGATTTCCATGTATTCTAGAATCATATCTGATTTTATAATTGTTGAACGTATGTACTGTCACAGTTCTGAGAAGTCTATATTCAGGTACCACTTATTAAATACAACAGGTCATGGTGCATGTTATACTTTAATAAGTATAGATTAAGTTATTCTGCTTAAAATATTTCAAATTCAGTCATTCAAGTTCAGTATTTTCTAACTCAAGGGTGAGGGAAAAGAAGTTCCATTTATCAAAAGCAATTGCTGAGACCATATCCTCTTCACCTTCTTAAAATTTCTGCTTTAAAATTAGATGAATGCTCTGGACAGAAAATTAGGCTAAGAAAAAAAATATTTAAGAGGAATAATCTCCTGCACATCTTCCATCTCTCAAACAGCAGTCAAACTTCAGAGTCAGACAGCATGCAGAAACACCAGCTAAAGGAATCTGAATTTGTTTTACTCACCTGTGTTCCAAGTCTTTAGATCAACCACTTAGGTCAACCACTTCAGAAGTCTGGCAATACCTAGAAAAATAATTAATGTAAAATGTAAGAAGTGTACAGAGCCAAAAACATTAAAACACTATTTATGATAAGTACTAGTGGCTGGAATACTAGAACTCTGCTTGTAAAAGGTTATATGCACATGGGTAACATTTCACTATCATGACACTTCTGCTTTGTTAGAAATGCAACATTCTGGACATCACTCCAAACCACCAAGGAACTAAGAAAAATAAGCATGTGTGAAAGAGTAATGCATAAACCACTAAGCATGCTCAAAATTGTATCTTTTCCTCTATTCTATTAATAACGTATGTCAAAATTTGAAACTATATTTAAAGTGATTTGTATATTCCATTCCAAATTATAACAGTATTTTTAATTTTGATGTAATTCAGGAAGAAGTTTCTAAAAAGGTGGAATAAAGAAACAAGACTATGATAGCATGTTCAACTCCACAAGCTTATGGAATACACCTCCCAAACCTTTTCTCCGCACACACACTTTTCCCGAAATTCAGCAAGGACAAACACAAAGTCCTGTACCTGGGATGGACTAACTCCTTTTACAGGCTGGGAACTGACTACCTGGGGAGTAGCTCTGCTGAAATGGAGCTGGGGATCCTGATGGACAGCGGGATAAACACGAGTCAGCAGCGTGCTGTGGCAGCAAGGAAGGCCAAGAATATCCTGGGCTACATTAACAGGAGCTTTGCCTTTGGATATCTGATTGTTCCCCTTCATCCAACAGTCCTTACACTGCATCTGGAATACCACGTCCAGTTTTGCCCCCAGTACAAGAGAAGTGTTGATAAAATTGAGCGAGTCCAGTGGAGGGCCATCAAGATGGTCAGAGAGCTGGAGGACATACCCTATGAGGATGGACTCATTTGGCCTGGAGAAGGGAAGACTTGGGGGAAGGAAACCTAATAGCAGCCATCAAACACCTAAGAGGACGCTACCAAGAAAAGAGCCTGGGTCCATCTTCTGAGGTGCACAGTGAGAGAAAGAGAGGCAATAGTCATAAATGTGAGCAGGGGAAGTTCATACTGGATATAAGGAAAATTTTTTTTACTGTAAGAATAATTAAGCATTGTAGCAGCTTGCCCAGAAAAGCTGTGAAATCTTATATGTTTTGAAGACCCAAACAGCCGAAGGGCTGAGCAAGCTGGTTTGATTTCAGACTGACCCCGCTTTGAACAGGAGGTTGGACTAGACACCTCCTGAGGTCCCTTCCAACCAGAATGATTCTGTGTTTCTGAACTAGAGGTTTTCCTACAGTAAGAAAAACTTCATTTTTATCCATAGATCAGGACAGAACATATAGAGAACCCTCCTTTATCTGCAAGGATAAAATGAGCCAGCAAGTCAGTAGGATCTAATGAAGAGGTATGAATTGATTTTTGAGAGCACGGTTTCACAAAGGAAAATCTGCGTGGGACTCTTATCAAAGCGTGCTGCTGAGAACAGATGGAGGAAAACATACTGAGGGTACTGGAAAGTCAAGCAAGGCTTCAAATTGCCTTTGAATTCCAGACACGTAGCATATTCCACCAGAAGAAATCAAGGGCACTGGATCAAGCAGCTTTGATCCAACTTCTCCCTTCTGTTTCTAAAGCAGTTAACATACATGACAATGAAAATACAGCAATGCTCGGAGAGGCAGAGACGAACTACATGTCAAAATTAAAAAAGGTCGAATCATTTTTTTTTTTAAACCCTGACCTGCTGAAGCATCTAACTACAAGATCAATTTTAAATATGCAAAAATCAATGGATTGCTCAGATGTTTAGAATTAAGTGGTGCTTTTAGACAAGTTTTTTTGCATGGAGTCCTGGCTCCTAAGGAAAATAAAGTGATAAGGACAGGATAAGATAGGATCAGCCTATAAATGCAAAAGAACCTTTTGTCATACACCTATCCACCTGCCAAAAGCACAGCCATGATTCTCCTCACCCAAACACAACAAATACCAAGAAAAGAAGGAGAGCAAGCACTGTATTAAAGACAGTTTTTTGTCTAATACATTTGTGACAAAGCTAACAAGAAACCTCATGTGTCTTCCACTCCCCCCATAACCACACAGGCAGTGCACTTTCCTCTATATCCCAGATGGCTAAAACTAAACCTAAATACTCCCAAGCACATCAGAATTTAAAAAAAAAAGTGTATGGTCGCTTTTTCTCTCAAGAGCTCTTTCTTACAGATTTCACAATAACTCATACTGATTTTTACAACAGTTGGCAAAAAAAAAAAGAAAGAAAAAGAAAATTCCATTTCTTCCTTTCTACTAAACCAGTTGTAAATTTTGCTGTGGCAGTCTCTCTCTCCCTCCCTCCAAAGAAAACATGACATTCTTAATTTTTAGGTACTTCCTCATTTGCGAAAAGGAAATATTTAGTATAATTCAGGGAGAGTCTTCTATATTCTATACCAAGCAGAATTGTGGATTTAATATTTTTATTTACAGTCAACAGGAGAAACAAATAAGCTAGGCACTATTAACACAACACAGACATTTTGATAATATCCCTTTGTCACATATACTGACTATTTACACAATGGGAACCATGTATACTTAGGCTCCTAAGCAAAAAACGAAAAAAGAATAAAGATATACCTGCTGTATCTTAAAACATCTCTTTCAAGTAGCTTTTTCTTCAGACATACTACTGTGCAATACTTCCATGCATTATACAACAGTAAGTATCTAAATCAAAGAAATATTTACTTACTTCAGGAAAGTTTGTATGACCAATTATGTCACTATGAATAGAAATAATTCAGTCAATGGGTTCTTTGTCTTTTGCTATCAATGCAGAACAGTATAAAATTAAAAAAACCTACTATTTAATAGGCATCATTAAGGCTAGCTTCAGAAATAACAGCAAAACAAGAAGGGGAAGGTATTTTCTTAAGGGACATGCTGCTAGCAGGTTAAAAAAAAAATTATAAATTAATTACAATGCTAAACAACACAGAAAACACTAACAGCTCAAGATGGATGATAGAATTTTTAACATTTCTTCCCAAGCTAATTTTTCTCTTTCACACACAGACGAAAAGAAAAGGTTCAGTTTTTGTTTTCTCCATTACTATCTACCTCATTTACTCAATCTAGAAGATCATACTACCTATCTATCTATGCAATTTAAAGCAAATTCAAATTGGCATACTACATAGAGCAACATTACAACTTGCAAGCTGTTTCAATGAGAAAATAAAAAAGTTCTCACTTTTTATACTGCTGAAAATATTTCACCCAAATGCACCTGATCTGAAGTTCACACCTAATAAAAACCAGATGTACTTCTAATACACTGCTGATCCACATTCTTAATTCCTTTTTTCCCACCACATCACCTTGCCCAAGAAAGCAGCGCAGCCTAGTTTTACACATCATTAAAATGTTTAAACCAAATATTACATTTTTATAATCCTAGCAATTCCCACAAAACTAAACAGAATAAATACAGAGGCATTAACAGACCCACACTGTGAATGAGAAAGATCCCTTAGCCTGTTACCTAACTCAGCAAGCACCTGACTGATCAGTGAATCAAATTACTGCATTTCTTTAACAAATAAGCCAATACTAACTAAGGTAAGAGATACACAAATATATTTTTAGCAAAGTTATTCTCTAAATTAATATTATCTTACAGTGTTTATTTTATATATGTTTAAAACTTTATTGGAAATTAAGAATATGTAACATTAACGAGTCCAGTCCCACACTCACTGAAATCAGTGGGAACTTTCGCCATTAGAGTTAAAAGGGAGGATAAAAGGAGACGCATTGGTCATTTTCAAGGCGGTGTAAAAATATCGAACAAGTTCACTTCTATAACTTGCTTCTTAAGCCGCATGCCCACTTCGCAGACAGGGACAGCACAGCCGAGGCAAGTCACCTCCCACGAGGGGCAGCCCGGCGCCTTACGCCACGGCCGGCCCTTCGGCCTCGCTCCGTGGAGCCCGCCGCGGCCGGGAGCACGGCACCCGGGGCCTCGCCACGGCGGCGCGGCCTGCGAGGACGGACCCCGCGCCCGCCGCTCCCCCGCGAGAGCGCGCCCACGCCGCCAAACTACAGCCAGCTCTGGCCATAGAACTGCTCCAGGCGGCCGCCGCCGAGCCGCAGCCTAGCGAGCGGCTCCGTGCTGCAGCCGCCGCCCCGGCGTCGCGGAGCGGCCTCCCGGCAGCGCCCCGCGGGGCCGGGACCTGCAGCGCGGTGGGGACAAGGGCCGGGCGGAAGCGGGGCCCGCGGCGGGCGCGGGGAGGCCGGGCCCTCGCCTGCCATTCGGCTGCTCGTGGAGCACTCTTACGAGTAGCCGCTTCGTCGGTGACTGGCTAGGATCACTTGGCAGGCTTCGGCTATTCTTACCTCCAAATGTCAAGTGGCTTAAAAATAACAGCTTCTGAAGAGTATTATTAGCATCCAAATTATTGTCCCCAGATTACCACACACTGTGGCACACAAAACAGTAAGTTTACAAAAACAGTACTCTGCTGAAAGAGGGGGAACAGGCTGTCTCAAAGCGAGACAGCTGAGTTACCGCCTCATGAAGTCTGAAGAGAGAGCAAAACCATAGACTTTTGTTAAGTTGTTAGCAAATAACATACCATTTTATTTAAATGGTAGATAGTCTGAGAGTGTCTTAGACCGCTGCACGGCCGCCCTGCCCTGATGCTCTGAAACAAGGCACGTTGTATCACACACACACGCACACACACACACTCTTTAATCAACAACTGCTTTTTTTTTTTTTCCAGTCCAACACCTGTTTTTCAGGCCAAAGTTTTATTCAGAATATTGTCATAGTGATGCAAGCTCCAACTACTATAAATCAATGAAACAATCATTAAAGTTCCCAACTTCCCTTAGAAAATTCCCATGTTTTTCAGTACTCCTGCCCCACAAAGAATTCTTCCAATCTGACCAGGAACCTGTTTCATTTGTGGTTTGAACCTAAAGAAGAGGCTCCCTTAATTAAGCACAATCTTCCCCCCCACCAGCAAAGAAATGCAAAGTAATTTTAACATTCAACTTCCTATACGTTTAAGACATCTAACAAAGCAACCAAACATACAATTAGGGACCAACTTACTAAGCCATGAACAAGCTGTTACATTCCTTAAAATACAGTTTCAAACTCCTCTGTGGTGTCAGGACAAACAACACTGTTTGTCATAAGCATATATTCTATTTTGGACTAATTCCCATGCCTTCCTCACAGCTTTCATCTCCACAGATACTGTGATAAATATACATAAAAAGTAGCTTATAAAATTAAAGCAACAATAGATACTACTGGTTAGCACAGTTCTTATAAGCCTTCCACCAACGAAATCTTCCTTTTAAACGTGAAGCTCTTTTGTGATTCATATAATGATTTTGCTAGTCACAAAATCTAGTATTTAGGCCATTCAATGTGACAAAAAAGCACAGTTCCTTCTACAAAATCTTGTGTAGATGAACAGTCCTATGAGCAGCTTTATCATGTGCTCAGACCTTAATTCAAAGCTAAAAAACGCCCTTAGAACACATCAGCATGTTTATTTTCAACTGTTCTCCAGCTTGTGTCTCAGACCTGATTTTCAGTCTTGTAAAAAAAACCCTGAGCAAAACACAAATAAGAGTAAATAAAAAAGATGTTCTGAACAAAATTTCATGTGCCCTCCTTCCTTGAGTGTATATGTAAATGTTGTCATGGAAATAAAAACCCTTGCTCAAGTGTTATCCGCCCAATTTTCCAGCTCTGGAGAACAGCTTGCGGTTTGTACAGCACTCTGCAAAAAGCCCTAAGCCACTTCAGTCCCTCCAGCCGGCTCTTCCAAAGGGAGGTCACAAGCCGAGCAAGAGAGAACCTTTGATGCTAACACCAGGAAGGGGAAATGAGGGAACCACTGTTCAGTAAGAGTTAAAACTTACACTCCGTTTGCAGATGGAAGAAAGAGCTAGCCCCGGGGACACCAGGAATTCAACAGCAGCTAAGACATACATTAACTGTGGTTTTATTCACCACAAAGAAGCTTTTCTTTGCCTTTTTAATTTTTGTCATTTTAGGCTTACTCTGCAACCAATTTGTTTAAACACTGCTATAGACTATCTTCTTTTCAGAAAATCAGTCTGTCCTGGTCATACAACAAATAGCACCTTTGGGTTTTATTGGTTCTTACTCATTAGCCTTTCCTGAAGCTGATAGTCCTGTTTGAAGACTGTCACAGCCCACTTTGTAAGAAGCTCTACTTATTCTTTAAAGTACATTTACTAGAGTATTTCATCTGGTTAAGTTCTGTATAACTGAGAAATAACTTGTTTACAAGTTACAAGCTCCTAGTGTCAACATTCTATTTCCCTAGGTTTCTACTATTCTTTTTACTGCCTAGAAGAAGATGCTCTATTGTGACAGACTGTCTCTATGTACAGTACACACATGCACAAGAACAGGAGAATTGTCCCGGATTCGGGGAGGGGGGGGGGAAGATATCTGTCTCTGCTTTTCCTTTCCTTTTCAAGGTTATTATAAATTAATTCTTAAAAAAAGACATTGATTGCTACCTTTACCATTTCCTGTAAAAGGCACCTGAAAGGCTGAACTGGAATGTCATAGGCCAGTTTTGGACTCAAATCACAGGCTTGCAGAATACTCCAACAAGGACTCCATTCACGTGGGGCAGCAGGGAGGGTTACCCAACCTTTTTACCCCTCTTTCCCAACTGGGGTTAAGTTGACAGACCACAGAAACTTTTAAAGTTTACAGGTTGCCCAGGAGCCTTCGTCCCGGGAAATATTCATAACTCAGCTGGACAAGACACTGATCAACCAGCTCCAAGCTGGCCCTGCTCTGAGCAGGGCACAGGGCCAGATGATCTGCAGCAGTCCCTTCTAACTTGCATTATTCTATGATTCTAACTACAAATAACTGAACATAAATCATATGCGGATATGTTTTCCTTGAATATGGATGCTTGGCCTTCCTAGCTTGCATGTTTTCTTTCACTGATTGACCTTTACATTCCCAAAGGTAGGTAGGTATTGAATGTGCAAGAAAGTTTATGATAATTGTAAGATCTTTGATGTCTTCTCCTTTCACTTTTATCAATACCCGTGGGAGTGAATGAAGATTCTTTGCTTTCCTAGTGTTTTCCAATTGAGAGACTGAGGTAGGAATCAGTTCATTTAACTTGTATTTGCTGTATATTATAAATTATAAAAAGCCCATGGTACTTTCTCAATGAATAATCTTTTAGTTGAAGAGGTTTTGATGAAAGCAATGAATTAGAAAAAAATGTTACTTACAGTTCAGGTCATATTCTCCACCAGATTCAGACATTTTTTAAGTTTACTGGTAATTCAAACTCCTGGAGAATGCCTATCTAATATGCATACATTGTTTTGAGAAGAGGAAGACCTTCAGAAACATCTCATGGCTGATCTCGCATCTGCTAAATCCTGAAGATATGGGGGTGAAGAAGGTCAGCGTAATGTTAGAATATAGCAAAAAAGCTATCACCAGCCCAGAGGGAAGTATTAATCAGTTGCTTAAAGGCTCTTGTGAAGTCTTACCTTGAACACTGCATAGAATTATTCTCCTTATCTGGTGTGGGGGGACATTTAAATTGGATTAGACACAGAGAAGGACCACTGGCCTGATCAAGGGAAAGGAGGGCTGAGAAAACATAAGAGATTTTGGCCCCTTTAGCCTAACAAAATGATGATGATAAAAAGGAGATACAATTGTTTCCTACAGTTACTGTAGATGAAGAAACAGCAAGGAGAAAGAAGAGATACTTAACTTAAAAGCCAGTACTGGCACAGGAACAAATAGACGTAAACTGATTGTGAATAAGTTTAAGTTTCAGGTTAAAAGATGATTTCCAAAACGTTCTGAAAGACCAAGATTCTGCAACAGCCTTTGAACAAGAAAAGTTAGGCAGGAAACCTAACTAGTTTTAAGTTAGAGGTTGACAACATCATGAAAGGAATTACATACAACCTGATTGCCTGTAATACCAAGGGAACAAACTCACTAACAAGGCCTTTCTCATCCAAAGTTCTTTGTATTTATGAGAATATGCTCATGTTTCCTTCAGTCAGCTCTCAAAGTATGTATTTCATACTGTGAAGCCACCCCAAACCCTGCCATTAAAAAAAAGACACAATGTTGTAAATCCATTCAAAACTGTATCAAAGCATTAAGCATCAAAAATGCAGTTTCTCATCTGAGCATTACAAAACCCATTAGGTTGCAGAACTACTAGATGTATCCCATGACTTTGCTCACTAAAAGCAGCAGACAACTGCATTTATTAAAAATCTTGACCATGCACAACGTATCTACACCAACTACATTCATAAAGTCATTTTTAAAGAACATGAAATAGCCATTTAAAGCATTCTAGACAGAGCCTAAAAAACAAGACAGGGTGGTATAAAACTGTTTATTCTGAATATTATTAGCTCTTCTTTTTTGTGAACTGTATAAACAAAGTAATACCCATGCAAAAATTTATTTTGAAACAAAACATGAAAAATGAAAGTTAAACAGACCTCCCTACAAACAAAGATGAAAGGGGAAAAAATGGTCACTTCACAGAGCACAAGCCTTAGAGAATCCATATAAAAGATTCTGTAAGAACATAGGAACTTTACTATAACCCTCCCAGAAAACTGGCCTCTGTAACAAACTAAGAGGCAACACTTCTTTCGAACATATAACAACTACTTCTGAAAGTTCCTTTTGTTCTCTGAATCTCTTGGATCATTGTTTTGTGCTATTTTATTAGCAATGAACATTTTAACAGACATTGGCCATTTCCTTGCTAACAGAATACATGCAATAATGCATGTGCAATGTGAACAGTTAAGGGACAGCCAACAAGGCAGTGAGACGGAGGGTATAAATACTCCCACCATTCCTGCTCCTTGGAAGGCTGGAAAGATGTATCACAACCACTCTTCTTATGCCCCACTTCAGGTTCTTGGGCCAACTCTATTGTATTCCCAAGAAAAACTATCTGCAGCTGAATTCACAGCTCTCTTAAGCCTTCAACATAATATGATAATGGTAATTTTAAAATTTCCAAGGGAGCCTCTGGATTTCACTRCTGAACCTGAAACAAGGTATAATCTTATCTGTTTCATCAAGTTTCTCTTTGTCAAAATTTAAGAAGYAACAAATTTGTTATTTTTTCCCCCTTTTTTCAGGTTGAAGAAGGCAAATTATTTCCAGGTTACATGTAATCAAATATTTGCAAATAATCTTCTAAGTATAAGCTACATGTTTTAATAACAGTTCCAGTTCTGCATCAACTGAAAATGCAGATTCCTACCAATAGTCACTATTTTTCAAGACCTATACAGATAGGAGAGAAGGCAATCATACTGGGAAAAATGATGAATGGCCTGGTTTCTATGAGCTTTCTTATCAGTTATGAACAAATTCATCCCAAGGACAAGAATCAGATAACTCCTTAGGTCTCACTGACTGTTCAGTGCACTGATTCAAAACCATAATTCTGTAAAGTTTGAAGCTGTAAGTTCCAGAGTCCCTAAGTACTAACTTTTTCTCTGCGACACCTACAATTTTCTGATGTATTTGTACTGACTATATTTTTAAAGGATTTTTCCAAGGAAGGTTGAGTTTTAGAATGTAACATGAATAAATTTTCTTAGATAATTGCTTTCTTATAGTATTCCAGCAACTGAACACTGACTCAAAATCTCTTATAGGAACAGTTGGCTGGTTTAAATCATTGCCTTTGAAAGTGCAGAGATGATATGGAGCTACTTTACTCCCCAGTATCCTTTATAGCATTGAAAACTTTTCAAATAAAGGAAGAAAATTATACATATACACACAATCTCTCTCATATTCATTTATATTGCACATACACATATATGTAATATTCCCCAGCTCAATTCAGGTGGTTTCCAGAGGTTTTAGCTTTTGAAGAGCAGTTAAACATATGAAACAGAAACAGACCCTTTTCTTGTTCATTTATTAGCACTGTTTTCAAAGGCTTGTTCTGAGAATGAAGCACAAGAAAAATAAAGAGTCTCCACTATGCTCCCCTAACAGAGTATCCAATCAGTTCCCACTGAGTTCTAGTTCTTTTTGTGTCCACATGCAAGTGATTAAGAATACATTGTTTGAAACTTAACTCCACATCTGTTGTTCTGCAGGACTTGGAAAACAGATGAATTTTTCTGACAATTATTTGCAGAGAGTATAATCACAAGCATCTGTAATGGTATCCTAAAGTGCAAGAGGAAAACACCATGAATCCAAGAAGCTTTTCTGCTGAATATTTTTGTTTCCTTACTAAGTAAGATTTAAAAAAAAGTTCTCAGATGGAAATCATTAATAATTGCTTGAGAAGCCATCCACTGTAACTCAAAACAAGTAAAATCCAGCTCTCCTTCCTGAAACTCTTTGTTTCATGTCTCAGTAGTTTACCCATACAGCCAAAATCCATTTTATGGTCTGTCAGGTAACTTTTAAAAATCATGCAGAAGTGATAAAAGCTCACAGAACTACAACACAGAAAATACATGTTTTCATAGACCTCTACAGTTATGACACAACTTTCAATGCTATTAGTTACAAGAGTCAGCCTGTTTTGAATGGATGGACGCTTAAGTGATAAAGATATATTTTCCTGAAATCTCCATCTATAAAATACTGGTAAGCACAGAAAAGAAGAGGAAACTTCACTTATTTTATAATGCAAGCACCGACAACATCAAAGGATACTGGGGAACGCAAGCTTCAAGAAAGCACTTCCTCATGCAAGGTGCAGTCACGCTGAGGAAATCTGCTGTAGTTTGTCGTGAACATGAAATTTCACATTTGCCCAGGAAACTACTGGACATGTTAATGGTGGAAAGATCCACCGAATACTATTAAACACAAAACCGTCCATTGAGGACTGAGTAAGTCCTCAAAATGCAGAGCAGTGGAGGCTACGAAAGCATCAGCCTAAGCTTGCTCTGTACTCAAGGCCACTGGCCATCAGTCACTGGGCTTAATGAACCTCTGCACTACGTTAGTATTTGTGACCTTATGACCTTAGCTTAGACCTCTGACATATATGTATAACAAGTGCAGGAGCAACCTTATCTACAGTGACGGAGGAAGGTATTGAGGGCTCAGGGTAACTGAAAGGAATATTTTGAGCTTTTTTTTTTTTTTTTTAAACTTAATGCTGAGCTTAAAGTAACAATTAGTCATCTATGAGGACAAGTGAAGGAACGGCCAAAATTTTAGTTCAGTTACAGCAAACTGATGAGTTAGTTAAAAGAAACCAGACACTACTGCCAACTCCTACACCTTTACTGTGAACTTCCCAAAACTTGGTGTTTTCTTATAACCACAAATGTCAGACTTAAGTGATTACTTCACATAATAAAAGAAGGTGTTTTCAAGCTTTTCTCCACAGTCATTACAACTAGAAACATGGATGACAACAGAAACACAACCAAGAAAAAAAAAAAAGTCATCCACAATAAAACCTGCAAGCCCAACAAATACAAATACAGAATTTAAGCCACTTTCTTTGTAAAATGAGGAGAGTTTTTATGTCATTATTTTTGGTTCTGAACCCCCTCCCCTTTTTTTTTTTTTTTTTTTTAAGTTTACTGGTATTGGCAACAGTGGAAACAAAATTACAACTCAGAATTCTCCTATGTGGCCAAACAGTCTCAAGTGTGCTGAAACCCTGAGTCACCTTGGATGGGACAGATGATGGACTTGAATAGGAACCCACCAGGCTTCCTGAAGAGAAAAAGGAGAACAGGAGCAGAAGAAAGCAAGGTCAACTAATAGAATCCTTATAAGTTACATAAATGGAAGCTATAAAAGGAAAGAAAAAAAGTCTGTCTTCCACAGCAAATGACACAGTTGGGTTTTAAAAGTTTTCTGCTAAGCAAAATTGTTATCTGACATTAATTAATTAGGACTTCAATTTAAAATGCATAGGATAACTGAGTGCATAAGTCAGAAGGCACAAAATGTCCTGCTGTCTATGGCTATTATATATATATTCAGTTTCATTATGTAACTCAAAGAATGGTACAAAGAAAAGATTAATAATGCAGAAGATGCAATCAGACAGCATTTTGCTTTGGAAGAAACATTCCTAACAAATCTGTATTAAAGCACTGAAACACTGAAAGGATAAACAATATTGTTTGACTAAGGATTAAAATACACCAAATACCCTTATTTACACATAAAAAGTAGTCAAGTTGTGCAAGTGCGACTATCATATCCATCAGTTTACTGTAAACAATAACTTTGACTTTTATTCTTTCATTTGAAATGATTTAATGTTGTAAAGAATTACTGAAGGCTTCCTGTTGGTAAAGGAAGATTGGACACATCTACAGTCATTAACGGTCTGCAGAAAAAGATCAGGTGAAAAAATGAAATTCTCTCCCCCACCTCCATCCCACTCATGGCAGGACAGCACTGAGGCGCATGTCCCCACGCTGGTCCCCTCACTTCTCAGAGTGCTTTGAACACCAGGGCTCTCCCGGCACGGATGTTTCCCAACTTGTCTTCCATGTGCTATGGGCACTGGAAGACACGTACCTTTCATTCTTTTAGTTTGAGTATCCTCTGCCAATACCATTTCCTAAAAAACACAGCATGCATACACACACACACACACACATATAAAAAAATATAACCCCCACATATTTTTATCTGAAAGAATATGAACATACACACTTTGAAGATTCCTATAGCTTTTTTCTCTGCTAGTGTGACCAAAAGGTTAAATGAAATTCAATACACATAGGAGTCCCATGGGTCTCTTCCACTTTGTCCTTCTGTAATTGTACTAAAAGCTTGTCTGGAGTCTCTCTCTTAAAGCCTCTGGAGTTGACACTTCTTGTATTTATCCAGCTAAAGAAAGGTCCACTGCTTCTCCCCTGCCAATACCATGAAGGATTTAATGCATCAGCAGGGACTTGAAGTCTGAAACTCAATCCAGTATTTTCATAAAATGATTCACAGACTTGCACTGACCTTTCTGACTTAGAGCAAAGGGATTCCATATAGCAGTTTCGGACCAGATTAATCAACTCATGTTTCCAATAGAAGGGGAAGAAGGAAGAGCACTATAACATGCAACCACTGAATTGACTTTAACATAGTGAGACAGAAAAGAAATCCAAGTCAGAGTCACTTCATGCCTTCTTAAAAATATCACAGCAGCTATTCAACACCTCCTATGAAACCAGGATGAACAGCAATCAACACAACAGCAAATTAAGCAGAAAATCAAAACAAAATGGGAACCAAGTATCATCATGAGACTCTTTTTTACTTTACAAGAGGAAAGTGGCTTGAAACCAAATCTTACTCCACATCAACACCCCTGGATAACAAGGAAGAATCAAAGGAGGATTTGGATCAGAGGAGTGTTCATGTGCAAAGCTGAACAGGTTTCCCTTTCTATACCTAAACAACAAGCTAGGTACTTAACACAGAAGGAAGACATATTCTGACATATATACAGAGGAATTTGTCAAACTTCCCCTTTTATTATACCAAACAGTATAATAAAAATCAGCAAGGCTAATTATTATGAGTTTGGCCTTTTGAGAATGGACTATTTTGCACTTTTGCCACCATTCTGCCTTTTAAAATTAATTTTTACTTGTGTAGGAATGATACAGCTTGCTTGCGCAAAATAGCATCTTCTCTTTTCTTAGTTCCTCTGAAACTTGAAATGTCCTCCACGTACGCATCAGCCACACATGACATCACACATAAGATCCAGGTGTATAAACATAAATATTATTTAAATTAAATAAAAAAGCATCCAGCATTTTTCTAAAAGATCGGAAGTTTATAATGGGCTTTCTTCCAGTTATATAACTGTAAGAGAAAAAGACAGCTTTATGGAAGATGAAAGGAAGTGAAAGAAGTAGTGAAAAAAAAAAGGAAAAAAGATGGAGTAAAGGCATTTATTTTACTTCTTTAGTGCTTCTTTTTAGCCACCAGAAATCAGACAGAACTGCTCTTTTTATATGTCTTAAATAATAAAATTTATATATAATTCTGTTAGAAAATGAACAAAACACCCAAATAATCCTATTCCCAAACATCCTTTTAAATCTGAGGGCACCTACTATTAAGAACCTAAAATTTGCCTTCATCTTCTAAATTCTGAATCAAAGTCAACAACAAAAAAAAGACAGGTTTCACAAGTATCTCTGAGATCCAGCATCTGTCAATCTCAGTCTTAGATTCATTGGAAGCATTTGAAGTGGGCAAGAATCAAGCTATATAGAGTAATGCAGAAGCACAGCAGCAAATAAATTCATCATACAATGAATCCCTCGGTTTACACATAATCACGCATTAAAGGCAGACATTAGAAACATGACCCTGCACATAGCAGGAAGGCAACTTCCACAATAATTACCAAAAGGTATGCATCTTCATGGGGCTCTGTCAGCCCCAGGTCGACTAAAAGATTTCACCTTCACTAAATGCCCAGCAAGGAAACTCATACACTAGAATAAATACTAAAGGCTAAAGCTTCTGCAACTTTTTCCAGTCTTCTGAAACAAATTTCAGCCAGCAAAGCACATTCAGGATTGTGCATAAAGGTACTCCAGATTCACAAATGGCAAGTCATCAATAGGATATCCAATTAAAAAAAAAAAGAAAGAAAAAAACCCCAACCAATTATGTTTCAAGTAACTATACCCGTATTTTGTTTGTCTTCTGAATATGGTATATTCTTGTTTAAAATACTTCACATGCTGAGAAATTTTTTTGGGGGGGGGAGTATACTCATAAATTAATGAAAGATTCCCAAAGATTAACTAAAATTGAACTTAAAAAAAAGAGCCACAGTAATTAATATTAAATACTGTTAATTTTGGGGAGTATATTCCAGGCATCTGCAATATTCCTCTCACATATAAATGTGAATTAATTTCTTTTATATCAGATTACATGTTAGAGTATTCTATAAAGCATGTTCTCAAGTTTAGAAATACTTCAAAAAGCCCATATGGTTAGCATAATAGTTCATTTTTTCTATTCATACATCTAAACAATTTGGTTCTACTGAATTAGCTCCTATTTTCTTGTTTCTGCTACAAACAAAAAAGCATTAGAAATTATACGTGCCATTTAAACCATTTCAAAAAGGTATAACAATTTCAAATTTTTTAGGTGTTCAATTCCAGTTACCCAATGGTAAAAATGTGAACTTCTGTTTTTCTTTTGTATCTATTAAATCTGTATACCCAATGAACACTTGGCTAGAACACACTGCCTGGTAAAACCCAGCCCCCTGCAGTCACAGGCCATTGCACCCAGGGTTAACCCTGGGGACACAAAAAACAACCACACACACCAGCAGATCAGCAGGTTGCTAACAAACTGTTCATACAAATTGACAGACAAGATACCTTTGCAAAAAGGGTTCCTTAACTCACACACAGTTCCATAATATAAGAAGGTTAGTCTTTTCTCTACATCACGCTTAACAGTGCTGTAGATACTGCAAGATAAAAAGATGCAACTTATTTTAACTTTTTGTTAATGCTGTTCAAAAGCAACTCTGGCACTAACGAGCTACAAAAGTTTAAACGCCATCTTGTCTTAATCACGAAAGCACAGACTGCCCTTTCTAGAACTTAACTTCCTGATCATTTGCATGTTTTTGACTTTTCCTTCACTTTGTTTTAAATACTAAATGACCAAACATTTGAAATGGTGAATCAGATATTGGCTTAATCATTACTCACTGAGTCACAGCTGAAGCCGTCATAATGGCAAAGTCCCTGTGGTACATCCAACAAACTTGTTTAAAGTCAGCTCTTCCATTCCTTTTCTGGAAAGCTAATCTGTACTTGGGCATAGGGTTGATTCCATATACGATGCTCATGCAGTATAAGTTGCCAGGGTCCCAACGTTTCACATATTTGAAGAGACACCTCTGCCTGCACTTCAAAGATAGTATTCTCAGCACTTCTGGTACTTGCCTTCAAGCTGCCAGTTTCTAACAGTACTTTTGGAGCCCACCTTTATGACATCCCAGCATACTGAAACAAAATCTTTAGTTATTGACACTACATAGTAAGACGTACTGTGTGCTCAAAATTAGTTAGTCATATAGCCTCTGATTTTTCTTTATTTTTCTCCATGATTTTTCAAACACAGCCAAACTGAACACAAATTCTGAGGTAGTACTGTATATCCCTGCCCTGTCGTACTCTTCCCTAGGCATCTGGTGACAGTCATTGATGTGCACATGGCTGCATTTTTATAGATTAGAAATTGATATCAACTAACCACACATAGCCATGTAGCTGCACAGAAAGACGTGTCAGTGATAAATCCTATCTGGGAAAATAGTTCAAGTGGTCCAGACAGGACAGTGATAGTTTAAGAGTCTCAGGCATATATGTGGGTTCAGAAATGCTCTTTCATTGTCCGTGTACTGCTTGCTAGGTCCACTGAGTCTAGCAGGGTGGGAACTGTGTGTGGCTTGTACTACTGTAACCTATATTTTCCCTATCTTGGGGTAACAGCTCAAATTCCACTAGCAGTGGCTGAGTCCAGCCCCTCAGGAAATAAATATCTGGCTCTCAACATCCATACATGAGTAAAAAAATGCTTCTGAGTAGACAATACACGTATCTACAAGGCTGAACATTCCTAGCCTGCATTTTGTTTTTGAGGAGCTTCTGACTATTTTGTATGAACTAATTATGAAACACCTTATTGTAATGACTTCAAACTCTTTGGTAAATTTAAGAACTTAAATATTTCTACAAATTTTACACAGCAGATATCATTTTTAGATGTCACAACATTTAATTCTTAACAAGCTTTTCTTTTTTTCTTTAATTAGAATCTAAACTTATACTGGAAAAATATTTCCAGCCTTATTTGTAAGGACAAAAGCTTACTAAAATATACATCCAGTTTCTAAGTACTTACTGCCATTTGGAAAGACAAACAGTTTTGGATGATGGTATACATTCACATTAAGCTTGGCACTCGAAGCTTCATGCTGAAAATAACGGTTTCCTGCAAAGTCAGTCATAAGCATCTTACTCCTGAAACAAATATTTGTTTATGACTAGAATCAAAGATCAATACTAAACACTACTTCAGGTTTTTCTGATCAGTGCTATTTTCCTAACTCCCATATATAGTATTTTCATAATCACACTACAACCAAACTTCAAAAATATGCATAGATGGTTTAAAAAGCCTGATCAGGGAAGCTTTTTACTGGTCAGTTTGGTTACCTTAATGATTGCTTTTGACAATATTAAGAATTATATGCACCAGAGGATCAGGAACCCACAGGGCCAAGGGACCTAATTTCACATAGCCTTCAGTCACACTGGATATTTTTTTTCCACGTTGTTATTGAGTAACATTAAAATGCATATCACATTTTGCTTGTTAAAATGTGTTCCCTACATAAACAAGCAGCAGCCAGAACAATAATCAGCTAGCAAGAATGAAATTCAGAGCAAGCTGCTGTTGTAGAATAAAGAAAATAGAAACTTTCTATTTCTGCATCTTCAAAATCAAAAACTGCAGAGCTTTTGAAAAATTTAGCTTTACTTAAAAACAAAGTTGCATGTTATGCTACAAAAAGTATGTTCATTAAAATTGGTATGCATGACTTTATGGTTTATCATAGTACTGCAGTAGCAAAATTCTTAATAGTAAATTGCTTTTATCTAATCTTACTACCTACATACCGTGGTATAATTAAATGATTAACATTCAAGAATCCTGCTACTCTAGATCTGCTTTTTTGGTCAAATCAGCACCAGAGTTTTACTATTTGAAAGGAAAAGTCTTGTTTACAGAGAACATTTCATAGTTTTGTTTAACATCCACTCATACTCACGGAAATAAATGCTGAGACAATAAATTGTTGAAGACTGAAAAAATGAACAGCCCAATAGGCACTGTTCAAAGATGAATGTACAGTGAAGTGTGTCCTCTGTAACCACAAAACAGCACATGTAACCCAGAAGCTGTTCTGGATCATCACACCAGGACAGCGATCCAGCACTGCAAGGAAGAGGAGAGAAGCCAGAGAACTTCATGACAGGGAGGAAGCAAAGAACTGTTTAGAGGTGAAAGGAAAAGACCTTTCAGTCAGGAGAAATCTAAACTGTAGTACTAAAGAGCCTGTGGCCTATAAATTCCTCCTTTTCAGATCGACTGTCTGGCCACAGACAGTACTTTTTTTTCCTTTCAGTTTTCTGAAAAGCTTTACGCTTGTTTAAGATAATTGTCTTAGACTACTAGTGATGCAACTCCCATTTTTCTGCCTGCATGGAAAGACAACCTTCTTCAAGTCTTCTTTTTAAACATTAACTTTTGACTGACATTTTTGCATTTGTGGCACAGATTATCTAAAGTGAAAGCACGTCAAAAGTTAACGTTTAGACAAATTGATATAAAAACTAAAATTGAATTACTCATGAAGACAGTAAAGGACCAACCATCCTTTTCCCAGTTTTAGCCAACCCAGTTTAAATTTTTGTTAATGCCTGTATAAAAGAAATTGAATGCTTTTGTCTACATTATAAAACAAAAGCCTGTATTATAAAATTCGGCATAGGATGATGTTTATTCTTGGTGCACTCAGCAGAAAAACCTTTGAGATTTGCACAGAAAAGTTGTCCATGAGGCCTAAATAAGTTCTAAATATTCCTATGAAAGAAAAGCTTTTCTGGCAACTTTCAACATCACATTTATGCTGCGATCAAGTAGATTTTTAAAGTCAGCATTAACAAACAATAATAGAGTAGAAATTGATATGTAGGGCTATCGCCCAGGTGCAAGAAAACAAGAAATTCCTACTAGTGCCTTTGAATATAGTTGAATATAACTCTTTCCTAATGAGGCTACGTACAGTAAAGAGATCAAGGACACTCCTTAAAAAAGAGGAGGAAGGAAAAAAATACCTTTAATCCCTCATAGTTTACATTACTTATTCAATTTATAGGTTGTGTAAATTCTTACCACTTAAAGCAAAGCATTAAATCCTAAGGGAAAGCATAAAGGGCACACTTCCTTAGCTTAAGTGTTTTGGTAAGTAATATGTTTACACTGCCCCAAACAGCTTTTTCAGTTTAATAATTCTACCCAGTTTTACAAAGCAAACACATTCCTGCATTCAGTCAGAAGGATATCTGTAAATTAAGAGTATTTTCCTGGTTCAACACAATGTTAATGGGATTTCCATTTGTTTCTTGTTTGAATTTTAAGGAAGGGTTTTTCTCATAAATGCATCCTTGTTATTTCTGACTATTACAAAAAAAAGGAATTATGTTTGTCAGACCATCATCTGAGTGAGTGACAGGAGCTCTAGTCATGGACTTACATGCCATGAAAATGCATGTGGCTGAGATGCACTGATCTGCATACATGAGTTACACAGTCTAACTTAACGCGTGATGTTCTCATATTCTTTCTTCTTCTCGCAACTTCAGAGACATGCAAACTAGATAAATTTCCACCACAGCCACCAAAACCAATCACCAATCACCAATACAGGTGATTTCAAAAGTACTCTTTGTTTGCCCTAAGGAGCTATGCTAGTGAAGTAAAATTGGTTTAAAAGCAGAATAACTTACAGTTAATGCATATCCTTTCTGGGACACATGCATACCAGTTTAAATTAATGATACTAGGTTAGCTTGCAGCTATTTTTTTTTTCCCAAACTAAGCAGAACCTATACACAACAATGTTAAATCAACATGAGATCCATGGAGAGGTTTGCAGCTATTTAAAGTTTAATCTACTGTTTAACACCAAAAGAACGGTCTCCAGAGCAGAGATGGAGAACTCCACACTCTTCTCCTTGAGCACAGTGAACTAAATGACTAGGTCAGGACCAGCCTCCCCCTCTCTTTCGAGCACAGAGATGGCTGCACCCTTTGCTGGCGGTGGCACAGCTTCAGCAGGGCAGAGAAAGGGTGGCCCTGGGCCAGTGACCTGCCAGCCGGGTGCTCAGGGCCCTCTCTGGGTGCCACAATTTTAACCACCTGAGAGCAAGGCCAGAAACACACCTGGTTTTCACTTTATGGCCAAGTGCTCTAACAAGTTGACTATTACGCAGAGGGAAACAGAATAACGTCTTAATACTCCAGTAATTCCTTTTCTAAGGTCTTTTGCAAAAAAGAGCATGGTCATTTATCTGCAGGAAAGGGTTGTGGTCGGGGCCTCCCTCTGGAGCTGAGTGAGGTGTGAAGCTCTGCCGGAGGGGTGGGTTTCCTCCCCGGCGCAACATCCCTGCCGCTTACAGTTTGCTCCTTGGGGACTCGCAGTACTCGAAACACACAAACACAACTTTGTCGGCATTTTTAAGTCTTTGCTCTCTGAAGCAGAGAACAAAGAGAGATTCAGAGCCACATTTCTAAAATTTACTTTAAAATAATATAAATAAATGTATTATATTTTTACAGCAATATTAAAGCCCATATGGGCCGTTTCCCGCCTCCGTTTCTTCCCCATGCTTGAACGTACCTGGGGACCTGATCAAGAAATCCGTATGTAACCAGGACGCCGTGCTCACAAGCCACCGCTTTCTTTTTGGAAGCCTCCCCCCTCCCCTGCAGCCAGCTTCCTTCGGCCTCACTTGGCCCCCGGGTTGTAGAGCCTCCACACGCTTCAACAGCGCATTGCTGTGTTCCCGTCTCCTCGTCCGGGCAGCTCTTCCTCCGTGAGCCACGCCACCACTGTGCTTTCAAAGGGCTGCACCAGGGTCTTTTATCTTTGTTCCTTTTCCTGTGGAAATTAAAATTTCTTCCATCTTTACCCCTCAGCAAACAGGCTGAGGAAAACGCGTTTTATCTAGAGCACAATTCTTCCTCAGTTCTGCCTCCTAGGAGCTGCTGGTTTCAGCGTGCACAGATGGGCCAGATGAGCCCAGTTCCCTAGCAGAGCGAACATGAAGGAAGGGAACATAAAAACAGCTATAAGACAAAAGGATATAGATAGCTTACAAAACCATATGAGGTTTATAATAGAACCTATTAATTGTGCATAGACAAATTCCCCAAATCATTCCAGCTGTATTGCATATATAAACATTACTGAAAATTTTAAAATCTTTTCTTAAATCTGTTCAACAGCTTAATAGTTTCAAGATTAAAATAAAAAGACAGAAGGTACTTCTGGCTCTTTTTACTTCTATAAAGCTGCTTTAACCTCTTTTCAAATGTATGTTCAGAAAACAAAGGGCCTGGCTAAAACATACATTTTCTAGAGTATTATTTTTAGCTAGCTTAACGCTGAAGGAATTCACTGCAAGTTCTCCACAACATGGAACAACGTTCCCACCAGTCTCTCTGTTACAAATTAATGAAAAGTTGGCTGCTCATTCTCTGCCTAAAGGCATCTACCATACACCATAAGCTTCTGTCATGGGCACCAAGGAGTGAATCACAGTATAAATTTATCCGAACAGTCCAACAGAAGCTCTTTGCTAAACATGCATTGCAGCAGGATGATCTCCCGTGCCCTCTGAACAATTAATTCTAGTGTCCTCTCCTCTCATTACTAGGCTTCTCCAAAATCGTCTGTACAGAAAAAAATTGTGTTCTTTGTTCTTCTGTAAAACACAGTATGCAGGATAATCACATATTTTCTAACAGACACACTCCACTAAACTTTAATGGTGAGTTTGAAGGAAAGTTCACGAATTAAGTATTTGTAAAATTGTATCAGAAAGACTCAGTGCTGATCTTTGCATTGAAAAAATCAGCTCTAAACAAAAGCTATAAAGGCATTTTAATTGTGTACTTTGGAATAATGCCTAGAAACAAGACTACAAAGAACCCTCCCCCCAAATCCACTGTTCTTTGGCCAGTATTTTACAACAGCAAAGCAAATGTAAAATTATAACTTGGCAAAAAAACAAACAAACAAAAAAACACACACTAAAAGAACAAAAAAATAGTATATATTCAAAGTAAACATTTTAAAAGTGCTAAACACTGGCTTAATTCAAGTGTTCCTGCTGCTATCAATGGGAATAAATTTAGCTATTACTGGCTACCACAGAACAATTCAATTTCTAAGCACTAAAAGTACTTGGTTACAATTTTAACAGTACACTAAACTTGATCTACTGGTCTTAAAAACCTTGACTGTCAGAATTCTTTGTTTCTAAAGAGCAGGGACATTCTACAACTTTTAAATACAGAAGAACAAAAGGATTGTAATAATCTAGCTTAAACATAGCGTGAGTTATTAGATAATAGTACAAGCCATTCCTTTTGAAAACCATGTTTAAAGTCACCATTTATAATCACTGTGCTAGAAAGCGTTAGCCTACCTGACAAAACTTAAAGTTTGCTTTCGACTTCCATAACTCAAAACAGCATTGACAAATGTGCAGAGGAGAGAGACATAAAACATTTTTCCTGAATTTTAAGCTCAATATTTCATAGCAGGTCACATATTGGCCCCTCCTTTCACCTGGCCTTTATTCTGCTCTCCGGCAGAGCTTTTCCTGTCTCCATTTCAAATTCTGTAAGGCAAACAGCTCCAAATCACATTTAATAGATAGTGACATGGTCTAGTGCAAAACTGCAGCTTCTAGTGTGGAGCTGCAAATGGCACATACACAATATTCTCTATGCAGCCTAGCAAGCAGAAAGAACAAATGAGTCATCCACTGGATCCTTACTGCTAGACAGGCTTCTGACACACTATATAAAGAAATCAAATAAAACAGAGATATTTCATCAACTTTTGGAGGAGTGAAGTCTGAATTATTTTAGTTAAAATTTATAGTGTGTTTGGCTGCTAATGGAAAACAAGCATTTAAAATAAAACCTTATATGGTAAAGAATTCCTGAGCTATGGAAAACAGTAATTAAAGCAAGTAGTTTCATGAACTCTGCACATAATGAATCCCATTTTTGTCAGATTTGGGCTTCGCAGTTGATTGAGAGATCTGACAGGATGTTTCAGAGTCCTTCCTCCACCTGGCCACCTATTTTTGTAAAATACAAAGGTATCCTCTTAGCTTTGAGCAGTCTGCCTTTCCGTCAACAAATGAAATCAATTCACTAAATGAAAAATTATACAGAGAAAGAAGGGGTAGCACAGAGAGATCTCAGTCAAGTAAACTTAACTGAAAGCCCAGGGAGAACAATGCGTTGTAGCGTGACTACACTAAAGACACATAAGAGCTATGCGCTAAACATATCACTCCTTACTCGCTAATACCACAGAGTGATGCGGCTTCTCCTAACACAGGAGTGAACAACAGGACGGGGCTTGGACATTATTCTGCCAGGCCACATGAAGCACGGCCCATCAGCCTCTCTGCTCCCTCCTCCCACCACCCACCGCCTCACGCTCAACACATTCGCACTGAGCTGCACTGCCGGGTCCAGCTCTTCACAGTATTCAGAGCTTCCTAATCCTCCCCTCTGCATAGTGCTCCTATAAACCTGCCACATCCCTATCCCAATATCGTCCTTTCCACTACTGTCTGGCAGTTACACCCTCGCTTTTTTGTGCGAGGGCATGAAGGTGCAGCATAGGCAAAAGGGGAGTAACAGAGCGCTTGATAAGCTGGAGACAGGCACCAGTGGTTGGTGGATAGGCAAGAGAGAGGCACAGCTGGACCTGCCAGGGCCCTTGGAGAGAATCTGCATATGGGCTCAGCAAATGCAGGTCCACGTTCAGATTCAATTCACTATCAGATACATGGATGATTTTCTTTGGAACCAAAAACAAGTATTTAAATTCTCAAGTAATTTTGTTCACACTTAACTGAAGTTTTACATAACATGCTGTTTCTCTGGCACAACAACTGTTCATCAACATGTTTCTTAAACAAAATAAGATGCCATAATAAGATTGCATTCATTATTCTCTTTTTTTTTTTAATATAAAAATATAGCTAATTACAAGTGCTCTTTTAGCAGCAGAAATGCCTGAGGAAATATCTTTCATCAAATAATGGTAGTTACCATTGGTGACTTTGTACAGCATACAAAGGGAGAAACTTCAGTAATATTCTACTTGCAGAGTTATCATCATATCTGGAACTACACTTTGGTTCCTCTTTAATTTATATACATCATCTAACCCAGAATATCTGAACACAGGCATTAATCAACCTTCACAGAACCTCCCTGAATTGAAGAAATTTTATCCCAGTTTTACTGGTGGGAAACTAAAAATTCAGAGCCTTAGCCACAAAGTAAATGGCAGTGTTTTCACAGCRTTGCAAGACTGTAACTTCTATTGGAGCACTGTTGAACCTTCCAAGACCAAACAGATTTGAAGTCTTCAACATAGAAGAAAAATTATGGAGAACAGCACAGGGGCCAGCAGAATGACTAACCAGCAGAAAAAGTGAACAACGAACAAGTATGCACCATTCCTCACAAGAAAAGCTAGGGGGGCAACCAACGAAATGGCAGATTTGAAACAAACAAGGAAATGCTATTTCTCCACAATGTATACTGAAGTTATGGAATCGTTGTAGCAAGACATTTGGACGCACAAAAAGCATAAAGGGATGCAAAAAGGAACTGAGTTCTTGAATGACAGACCCACTGCTAACAATTACTTGGATACAACCTTTAGCTAAGAAGCTTCCTAAGCCACTAATTAGGGGATCCAACCATGGGAAAGAATCACTATATATACTACATGCATTTCTTACATATTTCTCCCCAAGCATCTTTACTGGAGGCCTTTAGAGAGAGCATTGAGCTAAATGGATGCTTGGCCTGACCAGAACATGTCAATTCTTCTGTTCTCAGGAAATTAGAAGACATGCCAAATACCAGATGAAGGCAGACAAAGCAACAGGCACAAAATGTATGCAGACCTTCGACTGTTATTCCCCTCCCAATCCACAAACAGCATCAATCACCATTTCTGCAAACAGCATGATATAATGTAAGATATGACAGATTTGGACAGAGCCATGTATAATTATTGTGAGAAACAAAAATTACAAATGAGAAAAATGATTTTACCTCTCTCATATGTATGATTTCATTCACTGCTGGGAAACAAGCCATGATCCACAGCCAACACTTAAACAGGAAAACAAATTAGGTACGACCAGATTTAAAGGCTGAAACTGTATTCTACAAAGAGGTTAAGTATTGGTTCACTTTTAGAAAGCTTTTTTAAATTCAATTGAAGTCAAGACTGGACAGGCAGATCCCATATCTAAGGTGTCCCCAGCATAGCACATAGATCCTACTCAACACAGAGTAGGAAAGGTCATTAAAACCATGGAAAAGCTCAGTTTAATTATGAAGGTTACTGTTCCCTTCTTGTCTTAAACATTATAATTCCTCTGGCTAACGGTTAAATTTCTGTCAAGATCTAGAGTTATTTGAGACTGATCTACACATCTGTAAGCTGGCCAATTAAATCCAACTATACAGGATTGGTTTTTTTATGTGTTACGGTTCTTCTTGCACTATCTCTGTAACACAATCAAGGATTAGGTTTCTTCTGTGGTTTTGAGCTCTTACCATACTTAAGGTACAGAAGAATCTTTTTTTACAACTTTTTTTTTTAATTTAAAAGGAGGAAGATGTCAACTCTGGCATCCTTTCTAAAGAAGAAACGAATCAAACAAGATTTAATTTCGTCATGACCTTTTCATAATGAAGTAGGATTTGGTGCTTTTGGACAGAATTTGCTGCCCAAATTGTATTCATTACTGTGCTCAATAGCAAACTTCAGCCTGGAAAACTAGGAGGACTTGGATGCCCCTAGTGACTGAAATTCCTGATTGTCAGTTAAGTACCATATGAGAACCTGTTCTTTGTAGCTCACCAAAATAAAATCAAGATGAGAAAAGATTTGACCCAACTACTTTAATTATTAGGGAAAGATGTGGGAAGACAAATCTTACAGATTGGTCCAAATGACTGAGAATGCCTCTATCTTCTTTAGACAAAGGTAATTCTGCTCCTACGATTACCAATTCTTTCCTGTTGGTTCTGGTCACAAGCAAGCCCACTAAAGAAATATACCACCTTACTGCTCTCTGGCATAAGATTTTCTGCATGAATGCTCATTCCTGTGGGGCTAGATCTTGTTTTGTGAGCCAGTTAGTTTGCCTCCCCTTGACTCAGATGGCTTATATACTTGTAAAACCAGAGGAAGAGCTAAAAGAGACTTCAAAAGATCATCTTATCTAATTCCTACTGTGAGATGCAATCAAGGATAGTTAAATCATCCTCAAGACTTTTTTGCATCTAACCTGTTTTTGGAAACCTCTAAGCTCAACGAATATTCCACAATATCTTTAAGTCTTCTATTTCAATGCTTAACTATGCACACAAACAAGTTATTGACACTAAGAGGGCTAAATCACATAATAGCTGCAGGATATCAGACATCTGCCACAGAAACTTTTTTGCATACCTAAGACAGTTCTTATTTTCCTATTATCCATCCAAAGTCATACTACAGCAAATGTAACTTTTTTTCTGCCCTCCCCTAGCAGAAGATAGTATCCTCTACAAAGCTTTTCGCTTCCTGAGAGATGTCTCTCCCACAGTCCTTGTTTTTTTCCTATGACATGAAACAAATAATACATTTTCTTCAAATTTTTCTCATAGGCCATATTTTCAAAGGACTTTATTACACTTGCTTTCTTAAGACACTCCAAGATGTCTGTGTCCTTTAAAAGAAAAAGCTAGTAACTCTGAATTGGATACAGTACACTGAGACCTCGGCAGTGCTAAGCAGAGAATAACAACTGCTTGCCCTTTTACATATGAGATTCGTTGTTCACACATCTCAGATATTTGCCTTTCCACTATAAACCCCAGGTTTTATTTTGCTAAACTGCTTAACCTTTTATTCCTCCTTCAGCATTTGTGTAAAACATAGCAAATTGTGCTCACCTTTTGGAATTTCAACTCATTGTCTTTGGACAATCTCTCCAAGTTGTTAAGAAAATTGCTTTTCAACCTTTCCCATGTGTGAACCCCTATAAGTGTTCCAGTGGAAGCATAGGACCTTGTGTAGCAAATTAGGACTTACTGATAACAGGCTTGCTTTTGTTAGCTACCGCTCATGGACTCCTTATAAGCAATCAGTGGATTCACTAGGTCTGCAGGCTACAGCTTGAAAATCATTTATCACCATCATTCTGAATTCTTGTCTTGATTTGCAACATGCTTATGAGGCATCCCAGCTTGCTGTCCACAAACAAATTCTCTCTACTTTGCTAGCCAAGTGCCTATTAAAAATACAGAACAAAAAAAACCCCAAGACTGGACCTATCCAAAAGGCCCTCTTAGTTGTCAGTGAGCCATTAAGAACTACGCTTGGAGACCTTTCTTCAACTACTTGTGTGTTCAGTTTATAGTGATTTCATGTAGAGCTCCCTTGTCATTTTCTAAGAACGACATGTGAGACGGTGTCAAGAATATCACATGCAGTCACGGCATGAAAAAAATAATGAAGTCAAGACATCTCATCCATCTACTGCTTATCTTTAATCCACTAGTCTAGCTATACTGCCAAGGAAGGAAATTAAAATTGTCTGACAGAGTTTGTTCTTGGTAAATCTGTATTGGCTGCTCATCATTTTTATTATCCTATACACGCTTATAAAGCAACTGTTTAATAACTTGTTAAAAAAGTGTTCTGGAATTAAGGTTTCACTGATGGGCTTAAAATTCCTTTCATTCCCCCCAGTGCCTTTAAAAACAAAACAAAGAAGTAGGGAGAGAATTACTACATTTGCCCTTCTTCAGTTCTCTATGATTTCCTGCTGTCCTCCTAGGGTTCTCGCAAAGACTCTCTAAAGATTCAAACTACAGGGTCCCTGACAAAGAGGAGAGAATAATGCTGACTTTTTGGTTTAGCAACTTTAGCACAATAAGCTATTAACATCAGTGAAGAAGCAAGATAAGTCAATCAAACAGGAGTTTAAAGAGTATGCTGAGGTCCCTGGAGAGGACAGAGGAAAGTAATGAGAGACTGGACTCTACTCAGGGTTGCCCCGGCCATCTAGATAGAAAAATTTCACTAGTTTGCCACCTGAGGGGATATCAGTGGGTCAAACATCTTCAAAAATTTAAGGACAGTGGGAAAAAACAAGCTAAGCTGCTAACCTTACTGCTTAACTTGAGAAGCATATTGAGGGGCAATAAAACAGACTGGTTAAACAGATGTTTTGCAATGCACTTCCGAACTGCTTTGCAAAGTCCGTCGGCTAGACGGAGGAAGTAGGGGCCTGATCGGGTACTGCCTGGTGGCGCGCGGCTGGGCGAGCACAGGAAGCCAGGGGCTCTCGAGCGTTCCGGTCTGCGGCTCTCCTCCTTGCTCGAGTGGGAGGCTATCGTGCTCATGGAAATCCCCCGTTGGCTCTCAGCTTCAGTCAGAACTGTCTCTTTCCTGCCACGTTTACCCAAAACATAAGTGTCTATAATGGCCTGTAGTTAAGAAATTCTCCAAGAGACTGAGAGGCAGCTCACCCTGTCAGGGACAGGAGACACAAAAGGCACCCGGACAGCTTGCCAGGAAATAGAGAAAGCAGCAGGAACAGCAAGAAGGTATTTTTTTGTGTATTTGCTTGAAGTAAATGGAAATGGCAGGATACCTAGAAGGCAGGCTGAACACTGGATTCAGCACATGAAAAAGACATCACTCCACTAATACGTACTGTTATGCACTAATCAGCTAAAGCAGTCTGCCAGAACTGCTAGTAACAACCCTATCATAGTGCACTGATTTAAATACTTGTCACACTAACCTATTTAGCCTTCAAGGCACAGGAAAAAGATCAAAAGGTGCTTCTTTCTCTCTTTTTTCTTAATAGAAGAAAATTTCTAAAGAGAAAGAAAACCAAAAGCAGAAGGCAGAGATCAGAAGTCAAGAAGTATTTTTCCAGTTTACTCAACACAGATAGTTACCGGCATTTATGCACTCTGGTTCATTCCTCCATCAGTGCTAGCTGCCATTACAGATGCCGAGTTAGGTTAACAGAAACACTGTAGCTTCAAACTCACACACAGCCCAGAAAGTATACCAGTAGAGTCATTTCCTTTATTAGTACCCACTCAGTATTAAAATATCCATACTTATTCTTTTAGCTTCATCAGCCTGGGGCCTCCAAGTTTACTTGTGCGCAGTTATTACTGCATAGTTCCATTTTGTTGTGTTTGATGCATACGTGGGACTCAAGCAAGTACAAGTTCCCATGTCTTCTGTATGCTGGCAATATACAGTGATTATCTTCATCAGACAGTAGAGAGCTAGAGCAATTAAGAGACTTATCCAAAACCCAAATAGAAGAAGGGATCTGAACATTAGCATATTGGAGATAACCACAATAACATATACAGACTGGAAAAAGATGAAGAAGGATTGGATCAGCACATTTCTCGTTCTTTACTCCTAACAAACGTCCACGTTTCATTTTTTAAATTCAGATTTGGAAATTATTTTTGACAGGAGTAGCATGGGGCTGTTTTGCCATTTATAAATTGTTGTTCAACAAAGAATTCCCTGAAATCATCCCTGCTTTTACCATGACATCTTGGAGTCATTCAGAAACATAGCTGGCAAGGACTGCTGATCCACATTAGCAAACATCAATTTAGGTAAGCAGGAATCCTTTCATTAGGATTCAGATCAAAACTCTTCTGAACAGGATCAAGGTTATAACACTTGTATTGGCCCTCATATGCATTGGGCTGAATTGAACAAATTATTTTTGATTTTTTAAATTATGTATTAGCTGAGAGAAACCACTTTTCATAGAATAGGGTAGATGTGGCAGTTGAAGGTATTAGGTTTGACAGACTCTTAGATTAAGAGCCAGAGACATGAACTGACTGGCTGACTCAAACTGACTCTCTGTTCGTGGAGTGCCAGGCTCCTCTCCATACCTCCCTGCATGCCAGGGGAACCCTTCGCACTGCCTCCCTCACCTGTTCTGTACAGAGCTAAAGGTAACACAGGGATGAGCTGGAACACACCTGTCTCAAACATACCATGAGGAGAGACAAGACAAATATATAACTAAAGTAATAGTTGCCTACCCAATCAATCAATAATATGGATAACACATGACAACAAACCCCAAGAAAGCAAGATGATGCCTTGACACACCCCATTTCATGTTTTCCCCTTCTAAAATATATAGTTCTTCATTATGTATTTGTTTTGTACAGGCCCTAATTAAGCACTTTGTTTAAATAGATCCTTCACTCTAGAAGGATGGTTTAGAGCTCCCAGTTTAAGCTAATGGTGCCTACTTGATCAATGGATTGCCTTAGCAGACCTTAACAAGGACAAACTTGCAGAGGAAAATGCTAACAGCAGCATTATAGAAGCAAAAATGTCAATGTTTGAACTAAACAACCGCAAACCAAGGAGTAAGCACCAGCCTCCAGTTTTACTTTGTAACAATTATCCCAATAATTTATACCAGGACAAGATCCAATGAATCAGAGACAAGCCTCTTGTCAACTTCAGCAGTACTTTTCCTCTACATGTTCCAAGAGTAGTGCTAATTCCCTCTCCTTTTTTAATGCTAGGATCATTTAGCTCAAGAAAAAACTCATTTATCCTGGCTGAATACAGATGAGTGTTTTTAATAAGATTTTGCCAGACAAACCCTATTTTCATACACAGACTGACTACCCCAGTTAACATATATTTATGCCACATATGAAGTAAACTCTTATCATGAAAAAAATAGTTAATAAAACCAAAACACATATTTCTGAATTACACACCTTACCTTCTCAATTCATCAGAGTCATCACATTTTTTTTTTTAGGATGCTCATTTTCAATATTGGTTGGCTATTTGAATACTTTAGAATAGTACCATAACTTGTTTTATCTAAGTCAAAGGACACTATATACATACATGTGAAGTGTATATGTAACATCCTTAAAAAATAAACCAAAAGCTGATAGCTCCCCTTCAGAAAAATAACCTATCCTTCTTCAAAAAGGAGAAAGGAATCTACATTTGACGATTTCACAATACAGATTGGGACCATATGTTTCACTGGGGAGGTTTTTTTCAATTTTTGTTTTTCTTCCCTCTTTAAGTACTAGAGCGAGCTCTATTATGCATGAATTCTAAAAGCACAAGTCAGCCAAAAGTTGCAAATCTCTCGGAATAGACACGTCCATCTGTCATTCCACAGCAGGAGAACAATAGCAGCGTCAATATAGACACAACAAGCTCACACACTCCTTATACAGCCAGACAGAAAATCTGCCTTAACTGATAACTAGCTGCCTTTGAAAACCCAGACAGATGTTTCTGTGTAATACCAGGATCAATTTCTTCTTTCTTGTTCCTGTATTTTCAAATTCCTCATCTGTTCATAGCAACCAAAATACTGTCAGTTTACCACTTATAATCTTCACAGAGCTTTGTGAAAATCAGATCTCAGAAGCAACAGAACTCAAAATACAGAAGCACAGAGTACTATACTATTTCTTAATCTGACATTTTCTACTGTTGGGGCCTATGTAAAAGTAGATGATTCACCAAGTTTGACAAAGAGTCTGCTTGTATTCCTACGGTTTTCTAGAGCTATGCTCAGCAGCCTTCAATAATTTTCTCCCTAAATCTGTTTAACAGATGACATTTTATATTGCTTCTCCACTGCTGAAAATCAACTTTGATTTTTTTTAAACAATTTATTCAGTAATATACCTGTAGATCTCCAGAATAAAAGTTCTAATCAGGAACTGAATTTTATTTTCTGCATCACATATTTGTAAACACTCTAATTTAATCTTTAAATGGCTAAACAGAATAATTGGCTAAGCACTTGGTGGGAGTTTAGTGTTTTTTATTAAAAAAAAAAAAGAGAGAGAGAGAGAGAGAGAGAGAGAGCATTACTGATAACACTCAACCAATTTACATATTTAAAAATAATCTCCCTAAGCCCATCTGTAAAACCTTTGTTTCAGTAGTATGTGTTTATTTTTATTTCTTGACAGTCAGTCTCATGGAGTTTTGATTACAGCAGATTTGCAAGTCTGGCTCTTTCACAGTTCCCACACTTTTCAGAAGTAAACAGGCAGCTCTTTTTAAACAACAGGATAGTGATGGTGTCATGTGCCCTACTGTAAAGTTTTCCTCATTGAGAATAAGCCTCTAAACAAAATCTGACTGCTAGTAACTGAGGAGACACTGAAAACATACGGCTTAGAGTGACTTCACAAGTCAGAATTGGGATTTAAAATTAAACAAACACCAAAACTAAACAAAAAAAATCTCAGATATGACTAAACTCCTCAAGATGAAAGCTAACACATTACCCTGTAAAATCTCACCAGCTTTTGCTCAGAAATGCTGCCACCTGCACTTCCTCTTTTCAAGGATGACAAAGACAAAGACTGAGGATTGTGACGGTCCAGGAAAAGAAAGAAAACAAGGAAGCTTGGGGAAAAAGCAAGAATAAAACCTTCAAAAGACAAAGACAGAAAAGAAGTATATGCAGTTTATTAATAGAAAGTATGCTTTATACAACCTTTCAATTCTAAGGTTTAATTTTAACAATTTGTCTCTCCCTCTCAAATCTTTTTGAAAAATTTCCAGGCACTGGATGTAAAGTTCTCCTTACAAGAATCACACCTTTTCTGAAACTACAAAGCAAACTCATTTTCTTCCAACATCCCACAAAGATTTAGTTCAGTTCCACCTAACCAGCAAAGACGATTCATCAGGCATTAACTGCTAGTCCTTTAAAGTTTGCTGGATGGGGACAGTATATAAAACTTGATGAATAAAGAGTATCTCAAGTCCTGAGTGTATCTCAGAGCAAGGGGGGAAAAAAAGACAAGGAAAACACTTGTAGAGTGGCTTTGTGTTTTCATTTGGTTTTGGCAGGGGCTGTTTGCTTTTGCTTTGTGTTGAAGGTGCCTGGAATGTCAGAGGTAGCACAGGCTGAGCTGAAGCAAGAGCCCAGCTGGGGAAGTCAAAAGGCAACAGCAAATCCAATTCCTCACCATTAATATGCTTGTTCAGTTTCCTCGTAACTCACTGTTTTATGGAAAGCCATATCATGCAGCCCTATATTATCCGATAAAAGGTACTTTCCTAAACAACAGGTTACATTAAACATACTTCATTTCTCTTTCTCTAAAGCAGGGCGCGTTCTACCTACTAACAAATTCCAGCTCCAGAATGTGAATTTCTACCTCTGTTTAGCATGATACATTTGTATCAAAACTAAGGTGAGTCTATGCAACTTACACTTCAAAGAAATTAAGTTTCAGGTAAACCTTAAAGTTTTCCTTTTTTCTTTATGTAAAGCTCCACAAATCCATTAGAATGGGACATGTGTCTCCAGGAAGCAGAGGAGAGAAAGCAGAATTAGACTTCAGATGCAGACATACAAAATAAGATAAACTAGCAGTGTCCTCCTTTTCCTGCTCTTCTCCCCTCCGCTTTCCTCCCTCTCCCATGCTTCCCCAGAAATTCAGTATACTGATAACTTCTACCATAAATCAGGAACAAAAATTTAATGAGAAGTGCATAACACTGAACTAGCATTTGACAGACAACCAGCTCCTTATTCAAGTGGTACAACTATTCTGAGCAGAAAGTTCCTAAGGACTTGATATTAAAGTGAAGGAGGAACAGTTTTGGAGTTAATAAAGAGAGTGAATGGGTGTGACAGTTACAAGTAATGGTTTTATGATTTAGAAGCATTTATTTACCCTAGAAAAGTGTCCACATTCCAAAAAAAAAAAAAAAAAAAATCTCTGAATAGAGATGGAGTAGATCTCTACATACAGCAAGACATTTTAATATAGTATTGGGAGGAAAAAAAAAAATCACACTCTATAAACTGCAGAGCTGGAATAAAATTTGTGTCTTAAGGAAACATTTAATGCCGGAATCCTTGCAAAACTTACTTTTCTTGCATGTGCTAATATCATCAGCACGATATCATCATACTTTTGCTGAAACTCTCATAAAGAGTCATTAAGTTTCACCTGTTTAAGATATATTTAACCGCTGGACTTTACATCGGCTAGCACACCAATTGTTGACTTCTTCCTGGAGCCTAGCTCAGCAACGTACCACAGGATCCAAATAGTCATTTTAAATCCACATGAACCCAAATGGAAGCCTGCTATTCACGATTACACTCTTTTGCCAAGGTACATTTGCAAAGCTTTACTGTTTCCTTCAACAAACCTAAGAAAGCATAAACAGTACCAGGGCCACTCTCTCGTTCCTATCTTTTGTTCCATTCTGGGAGACCATTGAAAAGATGAGGAAAAAATACAGAAAAGAATCTTATGCAAACACAACCTTAAAAAAGGCACAAATGCACACAAATGGCTCCCACCTACCACACTGGCATTACAGTTTCCACATGCAAAGAGATTGATCACAAACTCATCCGAATGACTTTCTGCTGTATTATGTAGTTGCAGCTGCAGGAGCCACTCTGCCTGCTGCAGTTCTGTCACACAAGGATTGCTTCATCTTCCTTCTTATCAATGCAAAAAGTGTGTGGAGAGTTCATAAAGAAATTGGAAACTTTGATTCACCTCGTACAGGGGTATCTCTCTGTAGGATAGGAATAACAGCAGTTTTCATAACAAATAGGAGCACATTCAGCAGAGCGCACTTGCTGGTCGTGTCGGAAGGAGCGGCGCACCACCTCAGTGACCCCTTGCGTTCCAGCTCGTAAGTGGAGGGGACCCACTACTGCCCTTCACCTGAACCGAATCACAAAGAACCCCTCAAACAAAAGCTACTCTCTGCAGTCAGCAGATGCAGAAGTGAAAGATTTCCACAATAGATGGGAACACAGAAGAGAGACATCCACAGTCGTTGGATATGCATCTCTTGATCACTGAATATGTCTCTGCAAGGCAGCAAATATTTCGGTCTCGGGAGGAACTGGGCTTTGATTCTGTGATATCACTCACTCTTCATGGCAGRCAGCTACAACTTCTCTTAATGCTTTTCTAGGGTATAGCCTTGTACCTGGAAATGCCTGTCTTAGCACGTTCAGTGCCACATTTGTGTTATTTCTCAAACCAGAATACTACAGGCTACTACAGAATACTACTACTCCTTTTTGCATAAAGCACTACTTAGATTTCCAGGAACAGACTCGTGTATTTTCTTCTTTCCAAAACTAATATTTTTGCTTCTGTAATTCTGGAAAAAGAAGTACCCTGGGGGATCCCAAGTAGAATCAAATGTTAACAACAAAAGTTGTGAAAACAAAATGGCTGCCTTCCATGTGCAAACCATAGCTGCTGCAGGATGGTAAAGGGGGAATGCTTTGAAGAGGAATCTGCACATTAAGAATTTATTTAGATGTTTCAGACAGACAGTGCTCTGCTGTGCTTGTCCCCAATTATCTGGAAGTAGAAATAAGATGGGGAGCAGATTGCAACGCTTTGATCTGAAGCAAAGAATGGATGGTTTCATGATTTCAGTCATGTCACGGCCTTTACAAGCAGCCAAGACAGATCTGTTCCTAAAACTCTCATGCATCTTGTAGTCTCCTGTGCCCACTGACCTCCTTTGATCAAAATGATGAGTAGCCATTTTGCACCCAAAATGAAAGGATCTGGTAGAAGAAAGGGGGCTGGCTTGAAGGCCTGCAAATAAGCCCAAGGCTGCGGTTTCAGGAGCAGCTGAACTACTTTGAAGGTTTCTTGCCATCCGAAAGGAAATAAGAGGCTTTCTCCCCCCTTGGCTGCTTTTTCCTCCCCCTCCTGCCCTTTCCACTCCCGTGCACCTGGCTGCTTAGTCCCATCCCGTCCCATTCTGTCTCTTCCCTTCATGCCAGCACTTGACAGACCCTCCTAATAATACACTACATTTAAAAGGCTGGATGTTTTTCTTCAGAGTTAGGGAGAGAGGAAGGGGAGAAGGACAGGGTTAATAATAAGCAATCAACACTAGGGTCTGATAAGCTCCAGTGACTGAATTAAGTGATATAAGCGGAGAAAGGGAAACAGGACCTTCCCTGTCTGAGCAGTGGGAAGCGTACCCTGGGTCTCAGGGACCTACACAGCTCTCAAGACTGCACTTCTTCAAGTATCCTTGCAAAAAATTCCTTCAACTAGGGGATTACAAGAACATCTCTAATTTGCCCCATTTGTAATTTTTTTCTTGTATCATTTGACAAGTCTCAGGCCCAAACACTGATTTTTTTCTGACAACTCCAGACATCTCTGCTTACCGTTAAGATTGCAGAAGTGAACAAATGCATAGTCTTGGTAATTGCCCAAGCTGAGGCTTTCTGCAAAAATGGTTATGGCAGAACATAAACAGAAACTCCTTCAGATTATGAAGAGACCTACCTAAAAATGTTATTGGCTTGTTTGTGGGCTTTCTAAAATGACTTAAGCAAAACCACACACTCTTTCTTATTGAGTAACACAAACACAATTAAGTTTGTAGCACATTATTTCATTAAACTAAAACATCTGTAAACTAGGCAATGAGACATGCTAGCATTATGTGTCCTTCTAAATATTTTAACATAGATGTATTCACAGTATATTGTGAAGCATCCAACAAATGGATGCTTACAAATGTGTGCCTAAAATTATCTCAATTTAGGGACAAACACGTTTCACAGCTTAGCTGGAAAATAAGATGTTCCCATGGAATATTATACCTAGTGTCTAAGAGAGGTTTTAAGAGTACAATAATAGCTGGTATTGACTTACTGACTTGCCTTTTTTTAAAAACATTTAACATTACCAAAAAAGTTAAACCTGCATCTTTCATTTCTACTGTGCAAGCATACAGGATCTCCTAGAATACCATATGCATTTTATATAGCTGTTCAGAATGACAAGTTTAATTAAAGAACAGGAATTTAAACTGCCTAAACTTATCAACCAGTTAGCAAAGTAATTTATCTGATCACTTGAAATATATTTCAAGGGATAAAGCACTTCTGTTATGTGATTTTTACATCAAGAAGGGCCACACTTAAAAAAATCTGCCCATTTACCACTGTTGTGAACATCAGTGGAAACTCTTCAACAGTCAAATGGGAAAAGAAAAATTACATTATTTGCCATCTGAATATTCCTACTTAAGGAGAAAGCCAAGATGATGTCAGGCTAAACTTGATACCCATGATTCAGTACTGCATGGGTGGCTACCCTCTGAAGTTAAATTCTCTCCAGATAAGAAACAGCAAGACCTCACCATCATGGAAAACAGACCTTTATCTCTGTAAGTAATAACAAAGTAAATTTTGACACTGGAGGAATCTCCTATTTCAATCTAGACAGAGAAATTTTTCTTCAGACTTCATTTGCATCCTTCTCCACAAGTGAGAGAATTGGCGATCTCTTTTTCTAGGAGGGCAGAAATTTTACCAAAAAAAATGCCACCTTTTTTTTATATAAAGTATTTCTAGAATTTCAAGCAAAACGCTTATTTATCAGAAATTTACCAAGAGATGGTAATATGAATACAATAGTTTTTGTATCAGATGAGATAATAACACAGATTCCTGTAATTCTGGGAGCAAAAGAAATGCATGAAGCCATACTGCACAAAAACAGAACAACAGGTGTATAACAAAAATATTTTCTTTTAAGCAGGATAATGGCATTCAGTCTAGCAGTACACATGCCATGATAGAACTACCGGCCACAACTCATCAAGGTGTAGCCCAACGGCACTCTATTGATTACTTCCGGCTTCCCATACCTTCCCTGCATTGGATTCCCACCAGAAATGAAGAATGTTTCAGTTCACAGGGTCACAAGATATTCTTCAGTTAGGCTCTTTTGAGATGATCAGCATCCCAAAATAAAAGGGAAAAAAATACTCAAGGAAAGGCCATCTTGTGTGCCTTTAGCAGAGCCCCACTATTTTGTTCCTGCCCACCCACAGCAGGACTTACCTTCCCAGAAAAACATCTCTCCCTGTTTTCTGGATATAACCAGCCTTCGTCTCACAAAAGAAGAAAAACCTCCTCCTTTTGCTGATCAGATGTCAAATTAACCTACTCCTTTTCTTTCTAGCTCTTCTTGCCACGTCAAATTCCTATTACAGGTGTTGCAGAGAACGTCTGATGGGGCTCATAGTTTTAATTAAGCCTCATGTGGCCAGTATATTGCTTACACATTAAAAGCAGTGAAACTCAGCCCTCAGTTAATACAGAAGAAATCCAAAGAGCCTCCAAGTTACTCTAGATTTTAAACCCATCCACAAAAAGTGCAGGTCTTAAATCAAATTAATTCACTTCCAACACATACATATTTCTGGGTCTCTGTATCCGTATCTCTAACAAGCAAAGCTTCATGGACCTTTAATAAATTGTATCAATAATTTAAAGTACTTTCAACATTTTGTTAAAAAATCTTCTTCATCAACGATGTGAAATAAAATTAGATTCCACTGTGTTTCACAAAAAGTTCTCTTAAAACAAAGAATTCAGTCAATAAATGTTAGCCCCATACCACAAATGTTAACCTATAAATGATCAAGCTCTAACAACTCCCTCTGCTCTATGGGGCAAGATAAAATCTCTCTATTGCTTCTTAATTGGCAAAATATTTAAGCAGTCTGAATAATCACTTAAAGAGAACTTAAATCCTTGATTCCATATGTTTAAACATTAACATTTTCAGTCTGCAAAAAGTATAAGCCAGATAGCCTTAAAAAACAAAAAAGACACACACACACACACACACAGAAGACAACCCCCCCCAAACCTATTTGCAGCCCATTTCCTTTGATGTAGAAATAACTAAAATAGGCACTAGCAAATAGCAATGTTTACACATGAAGTAATTTTTAAGGTTTATTTTAATTATCAAGTAGGAACCTGGTGGTCTGAATGCTATTTTTGACTCTTTATGATCCCAGTAACTAATTTAAACCAATTTTTTTGGTTAAAATCTTTATGATCTTACCTAACAAAAAATTCCTGAAATATTTACCCAGTGAAACATTCAAACTCAATCAATGGATAAATCTCAGCTTCTCAAATAGCTCAGGTTCTTCTTACATTTCCTCAGGATATGATTACCAATTTTAAAAAACAAAAAAACCCACCTTTTTTTACCCATTTAGGACAATCTCTTTGCAAAAGCTGATGTATATTAGCATAGCTCCAAGTAAAGTCTTAAGCAATCAGCAAAAGATATACCAGATAACAGATCAATTTTACCTTTAATACTAGCATATTCAAGTAAACCAAGATTACTTTCCGCTGATTTATGAAAAAAGCAGTCAGGGATAGCAAGCAGTACATCTTTCACTGATTTTTACTGTAGCCATTGGTTTTCAGCTCCTCAAAAACAATCAAACCCTGAGCACTCTGGAATGTATCATAGCGATGAACAAAGGATACTTCCCATCACACACTTTCAAGACGTACTAGCAAATACTGCGTAATTCTTTTTTTCTGATGACAAGCAAAATTTCCAAACTCTGCTGGTAATTAGGTATGTAAAGTGAACATCAGATTGCCTATGGTGGCACTTAAAATTACAATTAGGAGGAAGYGAGCTTCTGAAATACAAGTCTCAGGAGGACAACACCCCAGCATCCAGCCAGCCCCACGGGTGCTGAAAACTCAGCACCAGGCCCTTTTGCTTGAAAGTCTCTTCCACCAGTGCTAAAACATGGATGCTCTTCACATGCAGATCTGCACAAGAAGCCCAACTCCTGCCTTCGTCACAAATCCCATACAATAATCCAGTGGAGAGGCATTGAAATACTGCTTAAATCATGAGGGCGGTCTAATACTTTGCATTCCCCAAACTCTTTGGGCATTTTATATTGGTCATATATTAAAAAGTCACCTAAAAACAGCCATGATCCTAAGCATGGGGACCAGAAACTGCAACTCCCCACTCCCAACTGCAGTCACTAGCTAAAAAGGTACAGAAGCAGGCTCCCTCAAGCAGTTTCTTCTTTCTCCTTAGCCTCCCAGCTCTGTTATTCTCAGTTATAGCAGTTCAGCTTCAGTAAGAGGAGCAGATCCTCCTTCTCCTCTCCCTCAGACACTTCTGTGCCCTCGTGGTGAGGAGACCCCCACCAAGAGGTGGTGAGCACGGTCCCAAACCCCTCAGCCCGTGGTGGGACAGGAAAGCCAGGCTCCCATTTGCCCTGCAAGTACCCTGACATGCTGGCAAAGGTAGGTGATGGCACCACCTTTTCGAGTGATGTGCTGTAGGAGAGCGGGGGGACAGCATGAGTCCCGACCTCAACGTCTCTGCCTGCAGGAGGGGGTCCCATGCTGGCAGAGATGGCCAATGCCCCGAGCTCGACGCCTGCGGTCCCAAGGGAGCTAGGGCTTCCGACAGCCACTCTGTGGGCTAGCTTGCCAAGCCTCCTTCGGAGAGCACTGGTTCTCGCCGGCTGTACAAACACAGCAGGCACTAAGCTCAGGTAACTTGAATCAGGTGCCTAAGTTTTAGGCTCTATGTCTTTTGTGATTTTAACGGGATTTGTACGAGGAGTTGCTTTGAAATTGTACCCAGTGTTTTTATGACTTAATTTACTGGTATATCAATCTATGGCATAATTTTTAAGTACGTCATTTTAAAAACCAATTTATGGAAGAAAAATGAGTTGAGGGGGAAAAGATTCAGTTTCCTTTTACATGTATAACTCGTTATAATTATCATCTTGCARAGAGATCAGTTTATTGCTAAAAACAAGTGATTATTCACTCCTTTTCTTACTAGGTAAAAATCTTTACACATTCAGATCAAAAATCTTAACACAAACTAAAAACAGGCCTTGTTTGATATTTCTAGCATTTTTATTTTGCCTTGCTATTTTGAAACTATTATATTTGCAAAATAATGGTAATTCTGCATTACTCAGGCATGTATTCCATTTTTTTTTAACATCTGAAATCTGTTATGTCAGGAAATAAAGCACTGTACTATCTGTTTTTTTAAGCAAATTATCTAGATGGGTCTCTAGAAGTTTAAATTTAGATCAAAATATTATAGAGGCTTTATTACACAGCATAACTCAGTACACAGGATTTTCTTCAAAACACTCCATCAGATCAGGGTTTGTTTTTATTTTACTATACCGTAGGGGATGTCAAACAAAGCTAATTTGGCAGGGAGGGCCAGAAAAGATAGCAATTTTAATTGCCTTTTTTTTTGGTGAAACAGCAGAAGTCATGCTGGAAAGAAAAGATTCAACATCAAACAGTCTTTGTGTCAGGGCAAGCACGCTGCAGAAGAGACCATGACAAAACCAGCACCCATTATGGACATACAATGGAACAACAATGACAAAATCTCCCCAAAAGACATCTTTCCTTCTGGACTAAAAGGTCATGTATTGCAGCTGTGAAGGTAACTCCTTTTTTTTTCTTCCTTTCTTTTTTTTTTTTAAGAAATCAAATACACGTGTTGGCAATTGAGACTGGAAATAAGACATGGCAGGTCATGTATAAAGCAGTCCCCAGCTGCCACAGTTTATTATTGTTGAGCAATATATCTGGAGGAATTATTTGGATTTATAGACTTTCTCAATTACATTCAGGTCTTCAAGAATGTATTATTTCATTCAAGAGCAGTCTCCAAAAACGCATTTATTTAGGCTTGTGAGGGGAAAAAATTTTAGGCCACAGATTGCTTCCAAGATAACCACTAGTGGTTGTTCAGACCAGTTAAAAATGGTTATACTGCACCTGTGTGCAGGTGACTAAGCTGCAGGAGGGACTACCCCAAAACAAGCTCAGCAGGGCAGAAAGCACACCCAGAGGCACACTGGTTATCCTGACTGACATGAAAGTAGTTCTGAAGCTCAGCCAATTTCAATCACTGCTAATGGACTTTTTTTTTGTTTTGGTATGGACTTTATTCTAGAACTCTCCAAGCGCAACACCCTAAAGGACTTCAGTATTAATGAGTATTGTATATTGCACAGATTAGTCCAGAATCTGTCAGATGAAAGCCAGAGTTTTGCCAGATGGCCTCTATGCAAATGCACACAGCTAAAGATACAGCTAATAAATATAAGCTATCTTCTGATCAGCAAATGAAATAGATTCATACCTTATGGAGCTAGAAAGGTCTGCTATGTAACTCAAGCCATATGACTTCCCTCAAATAATTCTGTGTTGAATTACAGGGTTTTTTTCTAGGGGAAATCTTGATTCTCATATTGCCTATAACTTTCTCACTGACACACCAAACTGAGTAAGTATACTAGGGCATAATTCTCAGTCTTTTATAGATTTTGCTGGCTCTTCTCTGGTCACAGTTAACATCTTCGTCAATTCATGGGCAGTAGTATGGAATTCCAGTAGCAGTTGTACCAGTGCCAAATAAATGATACAACCTCTGTATTGTCTACTCCTACTCGGAGTGCCTCATTTTTTTACATGCAGAATCACGTTAGCCCTTTCTGGCCAAGCTGCTACATTAAGAGCTCATGTTTAGCAGATTATCCACTGTGACCCTCTATTCAGAGTTGCCACATTTTACGCAGAACGTGCCTGTAGCCATTACCTTTATTCTTAGTTCCTAGCTGGATGACTTTGACTTTAGAATTGCCATTAGCCAGAACTCAGCTTATCAACCACATTGACATCCCTGTTTATTATCTATCATTCCACTAATTATTTTATGTCATTTGCACAGAAAGGGATGATTTTTCATCACTAGTGATTTTTAAACTATATGGAATGTTCTTTTTATGTTGTAGCTCAAAGAGGAATTAATTCAGAAATGTCCTAATGGCTCCATCACCCAGGCAGTCAGGCTGCCTGACCAAATGGTCCTTTCAGGCTTTGCAATCTTTGGTTCTTTGACTGTTTAAAATTTGACAGACGTAATTTGATGTTTTCTTTTATGTCACCAACAAAAGGTTAATGAAGAACCAGGACCTTATCTAGAAACCCAGTTAAATAATGACAATTCCATATATAGAGTTACATTAGACTCCTGTCATTTAACCAGTTCTTAATCCATTCATTGCTGATTTTGCTTTGTTCTAGAACAAAAATGGGTGTTGAAAAGTTAAATACTTAACCTAAGTCTATTACATTGTTATCTATCAGCTGAACTTGTAGCTTCATCTAAAAAAACTTAGCAAGTTCATTTGATCAGATAAATTTTCCACAAACTCATACTAGTTAGTATTAATTTTACACCCCTTTCTGTGTATATTAATATATTCCTACCTTGGACAGCATGATGCAACTCCTATGCTAATGCCTGGCTTTCCCAGTATTTCCAGTCAGCCCACCGTCTTTTCCCTGGAGGAGGCAGAGTGTAGTTTTCAGGTAGCACCTGCTGCTCAAGGAGCTGAATATTTCTGCATATTGCAACCTGCTACAGAGGGTCAGACTGCTGCTGCTGAAGATGTAGATGGGAGAGGAGCCAAAGACTGTTTCTGGTGTACCACTGCCCAGCAACATCAGTTTGCTCTTACCTCCTCCGGCAGCAGCAGCAATCCAATGCTTTAGGACTGGCAGCCTAGTCCACCCTCCCTCCAGCTGCAGATCCAGCTGGCTGCCTAACATCTCACCCGGAGCAGTCCGAAACAAAAGCTGGATCCAGCCCATAAGCCTGTGCTGTACAATATTAAGTCATCACATATAATCTAATAAAATAGAGGCATAACACTGGCGTCATTTTCTAGTCTCTGAGAGTTCCCCAGAAGTAAAATCACGGGGGGGAGGCATAAGCAGCATTAGCAGAACACAGAACTCTCTGGTCAGCTTTTTCAAGCGTTCTGGATGCACTTTATTTGGCCCTGGTGACTTTAATGGTTGCTGATCAATGTCCTGAGTTACTGGATGGGGATCTGTTTCATTCTAAACCTGTGAAAAGAGCTACATTGTCTCTTCCAGCTACTGGGCAAGGCTATCTAATTAAAATACTTGCTGGTTTTACAATCTCATTTACAGTTATACTATTCCTATCTAGTAATGGACCAACTGCAGTGCTGCAGTTCTATCTGTTTCTGATACAAAAATCTCAACTTCTACAGTCCTTAACACAGTGATCATGACAATCACACCCATGGGGAGAATCTTGTTTCTTTTAAACAAGAACTATAGCTGGTTCCTCTTTGTACAGACAGTGATCTATCACAATGATCTAAAATGTTCCAGTTTGCTCCAATTACTTTTCCAATTACTGTTCCAATTACTTTTTTTCAAAAGTTTCAGTGCACTGCTGTATGGGATACATATTTCCATAATACAACAATAAAATACCAACAGCCATTGCCATCAGTGTCTAAAGATCCAAGTTTCTAAAGATCCAAGGCACTTGTGAGGTGAAATAGAAAGAGACTGAAGTTCTGAGAATGCTAATTATTATCCAATCCTAATAAACTAAAACAAAAAGGATTAATGTAAAAAATAAAAGTGATTTTTATATGTTTAGAACCTAATACAGATATACTGTGAAGATACATAGATATAGCAAATGAACACACATCTAGAGTTTAATAGATGGCATTGGGAAGCATTCTGAATTGTGGGTGGTGCTGTGTGAAGAGCTATTCTATGATTCTTTTAAAACTAGAAATCTACTATACAGCTGCATTCAACAGCTGGGTACCAGACTCAGTGACCCAGAGACCCGCTGGCAATTCTGTGTTCTTAAGTAATTCAGAAAGAAATTGGCTGGAATTGTCTTTAGAATTTTATGACAACTGAAAATAAGGATGGTGTGGTTATTGCTGAAAAGGACCAGTGACTGGTTTGCTGGTTTGGGTTTTTTAATTAACATTATAGTTTACATTTTGAATTTCTGCACAGGCAGAACTGATTTCTTCTCATATACATATATACACAAATCCTAAGTATATATATCAGTTATAATCTTGATGGGTGGAAACCATACATTTCATTTCATTTCCTATTACTCTGCATAATACCTCTGCAAACAAAAGTCAGATCTCCACAGGCACTGGTAAAACTATCACTGCCAAAGGGATATGTTGTCTTTCAATACTATTAAGAAAAGTTATTTTCTTTCATTTTAGAGATGAAAAGATTCATACAAACTTACAACTATCTCCTAGATAAAGCCTTTCTACAACTATTCATAAATTGATTAAAGTTCCCAGCATCAGTTCATGTCATAATTGATGTTGATATTTTCCTATAAAGTTTCCTCTTACTCCAGCAACTATAGTTCACCTGAAAGCACTGTTAGCTATCACAGGCAATGCACAGTGTAACTATTATCTACACTTCCCCTGCTTTAAAAATCAGAATGTGTCTTTAGTTCTAGATTTACATATATATATATACACACACATATATAATATATTATATATAAAATCAGACTTCTGTAAGTAACTGAAATGTTATTTTTCAACTCAGTTTTACAGATGAAAATTCCTGTTCCCCAAATACTCAGAGAGCCTAACCTCAACTAGGTTCAGTTTCAGCCTCTTTTGAGCAAAAGCAAACATTTCCCAAGCTGTGTCTGGTGGTTTCCTTCACTACTCTCCATAATGAGTTGAAAGGCAGGGCAGCTCAGAAAAAAAAAAAGGAAGAGGCTTAAAGCAACATCCAAAAGATGAGAGTTATCTTTTCCCTTGGCCATTCTGAGTTTAAAAGCAAATTCAACATATGCAACATGACTACCCAGTGTGGTAGGGAAGCAGCCATTAAATGTTTGGGGCTTTTTATGCCCTGCTTGTTTTGAACCACCCAGTGGGTCTCCTGTAGCAGCTCCTCTCCAGAGCTGCTGAGGTGCAGTCACAGACCTTTCTTGTTCTGTAAAAGCCAGACCAGCTATAAAAAGGACAACAAGGCTGTGATGTATCTGCAACAAGTACTGATTTAAGTATGACAATTTCCAGCTCACAGATCACGTTCCTGAAGGCAGATTTCTACTTCAGGATGAAAAAAGAATAAAATTTCAAGAGTTCTGCATTAAGAATGGGAGACTCATGAGTTCTGGAGATGAAAAGCTAACCAAAAGTGCCACAAAAAGGGCGCATATGCCTGGAGTAAATGAATGTACCTCATGCACATGAACAGCACATTAGCACACATACCACACAAAGCAACATTTGTTTCCTTGATAACTAACAGCAATAGACCTCTTAAGTAAATAACATCCCTCACCTTCAACTACCATCTGCAATCATTTCTTTCTCAAGTGCTCAAGATAACATAAACTTTATAAATTGACTAAAAGAACAATAAATATAGGTAAGAACCGGAGGACGGGTAAGAGACAAAAGAATGCCAGGCACTAGAGTGAACATGCTTTCTTTTGAAGCAAGTACCTTCATTCACTTCAGCTGCAACAAGACAGACAGACTGACCCCCGGGAAGAGGCATGCTTCCAAGAGGTGCAATTTTCTAGAAGGTGACACCACCTGGCCAAGACAGCTCACACTACACAGCTCTGCTGTCCTATTCCTACCAAACTGAAGGAAACTCCAATTTCAAATCTAGTTTTGCATCTTCATCTGTTTATATGAGGAAAACAAAGATGCTATTGGAGCCTATTTTATAATGAAACCAAATCAAATGTTTTGCAAATTTACAAAAACTACTTAAAATGATTATGTTACTAAAAAAATTTCCCTAGCTTTAAAAAAAAGACCAAGATAGTTATGCTCTATATATTTTACTAATCATACAACAATATGCCTCCGTTACGTTGCAGAATACTGAGGGGTTTTAGAAGTAATTTTTCTCACTAGCAGCCATGCCAGAATATGGATGGTTGAGGATTTGGTTGTTTTTTTAAAAGTCAATCTAATCAAATCTTTCATGCAAAAAAAAAAAACCCTCAAAAGTCAACTACATGATGAAAGGGTAACTGTAAAAATGGATAAACTAACTTTGTCTTTAAAAACCAGTTTTTTTCATTTTTTAAATAACATTCATCTTTTTAAAGCATCAAATGTAAATGCACTAACTAAAAATAAAAGCAGACAGAATCACAGAAAGCCCTCTGTAATTTTGTGAACTAAGTGCCTTATATCTTTAAAATTAGCATTTACTATAGATAATTAATTTAACAGACCACACTTTATGGCTGTGTGCCACATCCCACTTATTCAGGAAACACTGTAAACGACAGAAGATTATATGACTACAAATGTTAATGTGATTGGTCCCCAAGTTATCTAAAAAGTACATTGTGAGCAGTATTTATTAAGTCACAAGAAGGGATTTAGTTATGAGGCTATGGAATGGGAGGGCAATAGCTCATCTGTTCCTCCTGTTTAACAAACAATCTGCACCACCATGTTCCCGTTTTTAAAACAGAGGTCATATTTGCTTATTTTGTTCAGTGTAATTCATTGTCTGTCATCATTACATCAAAGGAATGGAGACTTTTCTAGTAGTTGTATCACCACTAGTATCCATAAGACACAACTCCCCAATATTACCCCACCCTTTTAAGGTAATAGTGACTTTAAATGTGCCTGCTTTGAAAATAGGAGTTGCATAGCTGTGTCTGGTGAAGGCTCAGTGAAATGGAACATCCACTCATCTGGTTACTGCAAGACACATAGATTCTTAGATATCTTCAGTTGTAAATAACTGTATGTATATACCTTCATACAATCAAAACGCGTAAATCCCAGTTAACAGAACGGGTACAGCGTGATCTCTGGCTTCATGACCCGTCACATGGTCACACACTTTCCCATCACATGGTGGACAACTACCCAGTCACACCATGTGTGGGGCCACCAAGCCACAGGAAGGAGGGAAGGAGGGAGCAGGACACAGTTTGCAATTCATCTGGCTCTCTGCCCTCTCCCTGCTTATGACTGAAGAGCTTCAAGAAGGTGAAGAGACAGAATGACAGGCACAACAAAATTATTAGAGAAAAACAGAAAGAAAATCATAGAAGGGGAAAAATCAGGCAAAACAAGCCATTTAAATGCATTTCTTTTGTGGAAGTTCCCATGAAATGGAAGAGTTTCCTAGAGGTGGAGAGTGAAAGGATTCACTACAGACCTACACATCTAAGTAATACAGAATCCGCAGGGCCACTGCAAATTAAGGTCATTATCCAGTGAATATTTCCATCATAACTACTAACACAAGTTCAAGACTAGGAGCCACTAATTAAGCTGAAGTTCATTAAAAAAACAAACTGTTCTTACAAACTGGGAATAGGGAACAGAAAGTCTGGTCAATCTAGGTCAATGCAAGATTGCTCATTACAGCATTACTTTGTGAACAAAGTATCCTATCTGACTTAAAAGATGTAATTTCTGGTATTCTACAGGAAACACTTCCAGAGAAAATAATTTCAATGCATGAACACAGCCTATATTTTCTTCATTTCATCCCATTATCGTCTTGCTTCTTTGACCACATTTCATCACAGTTTAACAAAGCCAGTAAGACTACTTTTGTTTTCCTCATAAATCATCCCACCAATCCTTCGATCCTTTTGATAACTTCTTCTTAACTCCTTTGATTCTGTCAACATCTTTTCATGACAGGTACCTCAAACTGACTGCAATTCAAACAAATGTAAATGTATTCCAGAAAGGCACGTTATAAAACAGGGAAGAAACACCTCATTTTTTTTCTTGATCTGTAGATTATTTTTGCAGACTAAACTGGAATTGATCTTTTTGCATTACTACCTCAAACTCAGATCTTACGTATTCTCACATTTCTTTAAATGTTAACAATTTTTAGGTGTTTCAGACCTATTTGCTTCTTAGTTTAAACTGTATAGCTACATAGTATTAAATAACATTTTTCAAGCTAAAAGCAATACAGTATTTTCACATTTATATTTTTTTATTTGGGAGGCTTGACCTCTCTAAGAAAACTTACTTCTGATGCTGAACGAGGGATGAAACTATGATCTCCCTCTCTGCTGGCATTTTCTTAATGGATTCCTGTTCTGAGAAATATATTGCTTCTGCACCAGAGTCAGCTACGAGTTTTAAAAGTAGTTTACAAAATCATGTCAATTATGGCAAATGATACTTTTTGCATGTGCCTTATCAAATAAAATTAAGAATGTATCTTAGACTAGAAATACATCTCAAATGTTATGTAATGAGTTATCATGCTTATTATTATAATCATATTAAAGATCATAAAACAGTATACACAACTACTTGCATTTGTAATATTTTTCATATTAAATATGTAAATAGTTGTTTTAAACACATGCACTAGCTACCTTGTACTGGAACAAACAAATGCTTTGGCAGTGTATATTCCAACTGAGCTGAGTAAGAACACTAGGACACAGACAAATAAGTGAAAGGGAGCCAAAACGACTTCCCTCTAAAGACAGAGACTCATTTAACCATATGAAAAAAACATAATCATTAGGGAAACTAGTTTATCTTCTGTTTCTGAAAGGATATAATAAATAACAGATACAACTACAGTGTGGGCCTCATCCAGGAAATCTGTGCGGTCTCTTGGACCACACAGTCCTTCTAGAAAGTCACACGTAGTAATGATGAAGCAACTAACCCACCCAGAGAAATGCTCGAATCACTTACATATGGCTAGAAAAATAGAGACATTCAGCAAATGGTTAACTGCACCTCAAGAACTACCACCATTTCCAGACTGAATTCTGTCTGTCTCAATGGCATTTGAGGATGCAAGAATGGCTAGAGGCCTCTGCACAGACTTACTTCCCCAGATAATTCCAGTGCAACAGCAGGAACAGATTCATCTTTAGACAAAGTTTTCTGTTGACTGCTTCACTTATTTTTTAACTGCAACATACTAAAGCCTTCAGAATGGCAGGCATCTCTGAGCCACAGTCAGTGATCACAGAAGCGGGTGCTGATCAACGCGTTCCAGCCTAGAAGTTACTGAACACTGTACACAAATATCCAAACCACTGTGAAAAAGAAAGAGGAAAACAAGTATTTTTTGATCATGTGAAATTAGAAGAGAAGGAATGTGAAATTTTTCACTCAATGGTTGCTTCTCCTCTAACTGGTCGACAGCTAAGGAATATTACTGCAATGAAACTGCCCTTTTTAAAAACCTTACATATGCTATCTTCAAAACAAAATAGGAATCATTCAAAAAATTGGCTCTCAGCAGGGCCCTAATCCCTACCATGAGGGACACACCAGATATTGAATCATTTATTCCACTGTGAGAGAATGCAAACTTTTCAGAAAAAAAAAAAAAACAAACAGCTTTTGCAGCATAGACAGTTTAGGCTGGCTATATCCATATATAGTAATTTTTTCCTTTAAATCTTTATCTTAGTCACATGAAGACAAAAAAGAAAAAAGCCAACAACCCTAATATAAAGTATGCATGAAAAAAATTAAGATTCACCAAGTTTAAAACATGGATCAGCCTCTACCCACTAAAGACAAGGCTGAACAGCAATTTTCATTGCTCTCTTGGTTCATAAACAAAGATTATTACTACATTACTCAACCATTAATACAGCAACAGCATGCAAGTGTTAAAGCAAAAGTAACATTTAATTTGAACTAGTTAAATCCAGAGTTATGAGAATACACAACTTATCTGGTATCAAATAATTTACAGTTGTATGCAAACCCAAAATGTTAGCCTACAGCAAAGATGTCCTTATGAAGTTGCCAGTTCTGAACAGCAGACAGAAGCAGTAGATAGGCATATTTATTTATTTTTAAAGAAGACATTAATTTCACTGTAAGACCAGCAAATAAACTATTTTATAATCTGGTAATGAAATAACCACAGATTAGGAGTTATGGTATTTGCTTCTCACAAGTGAAAGAGATGTCCATGGCTATCCAAACACGACAGACAGTCTACGCCCTGAAAAATGAAGCTTACAGAAAAACACTGAGGAGAAAGGAAAGGAGAAGTCTGTGGCTTTTACAAAGGAGTAGAAGTCCGGATTTAGGAGTCCCAATGCGAAGCCCTTGTAGGCAGTCTCACACAGTCATCCAGAAGGTGCATCCCTTCTACTCTTTATGAGGACAATGCCCTGCATGCAGGATTGTTCTAGACAACATCTGTGAGTATGAAGTCAGTACTTATTTGCTGTTACTTAATGTGATGTTTTTAGCTATTTTTATTACCTATGGTTACTCTAAAAAAAAAAATAAACACTTGACCCTACCTTACCCRTTTCCTTTCTGAATAGGGAGATACATAATGGAGTTTTGAGCTTCTGAGGCTTTGAAAGAAACAAAGGGAAAATAATTTTTAAAACAAAACAGTGCTTTCTAAAAAAGAAACAGGAAATAAGCTTTGTGTATATATATATATATATATATTTTTTTTTTTTTTTTTTCCCCTCTTGCCTGTGCATTTGTTTGGTACAACTATCAGCTTTAGGGCATTTGGCATAGCCAATGGTAAGCATTCAGCATTTAAATTGTAGACTTTATACTGATGGACTTTGAGTCCTAGGGAAAAAGAGTTGAAGATCTGGGACCTAGCAGTTAGGATCTTCATTCGCTAAAAATGTGCACAACAAGATCAAGGAAATGTTAGCACCAAGATACAGGCGTGGGACTGCTATCCTGTACCTGTTCACTGGATGCTGATTAGTTTTGGGTAAAAGGTGTCACCTGCTATTTAATGATGCTTCCTTCCTGCAGCAGTGTCAGTCTTTCATGTGGGATCAGAGTGGATAGAGGTGAGGGGTCCACCAGGATGCCTGATGGGGCGCAGCTGCTATTTCTTATTGTGAAATCCATTTTTGGTTGTTTTTACAATGCTGTCACTGTATTTTAATTTCACAAGAAGTCAAAGTCTGCCATGCAAATTCAATGTGAAGAACACATTAGTTTTAGCAAAACTGTAAATAAATCGATTTAGCAAAGAACCAGTCAAGACCCAGAGCTGCTGAGGCAGAAATAAGGACGCAGTGATTCAACACCTTTCATGAACTGTTTCTACAAACAGTTCTTACAGCTGTGAAATATGCTTCATTGTTGTACTCTGTGGAATCTGGTTCTCTTTTGTTTTTATTTTCTTTTAACTTCATGCTACTTCTTTAAGCTTCATTTCAACAAAGCATAAGAGTCTCCCCACAGAACTGACTCATGTAATTATAGTTAATTGCATTTTTTAGAGAGTTAGAGGGGTTGGAGAGTGACAGTTTTCTGTAGCTGCAAGAGGAAAAATGGAATTTCTTGAGCTTTCTGCTGCTGCAACAAGCAAAAGCAAATCTGTGACTCCTAAAATATGCAGAGCTAAATTAAAAGCAGTATTATAGCATTGCATTTCATGAAAATGTTTGCTTAGGTGGAAAACATTTTGTAAATATTTTTCTCTTAATTGATGCAGATTCCCAGCAACTGTTGCCAACTCCTGTTTTATCATTTGGGAAAAGCCCCAGAATATTTAAATTTGAAAGAGGCAAGTGTGTATGTGCAGTTCACAGTATTCTTATTTGCACTGCATTGACTGCTGCTGCGTACATCCTCTGCACAGTGTGAGGACTGTGTAGAAAACAATCAGTTCAGTAGAACTTTGTGTACTAAAAGTTTTGTGGTTACTGTGGGTTCTTTAAAACTTTTGTAAAATAATGTCCAATTTGTATGGTGATTTAAGCTAAATGAATGGTTTGAAAAATATGTAGTATTTTTAAGTTAGTTATTTTTAATCACTAAATGTCCCACACTTTTTCCTTTGGAAAAATGTTTGCTTTCCCTTTATAGTTTCTCTAATATAATTTTGTTATCCTGCAAGTGYTAAAAGGGGAAGGAAATTAAAGCTTAGCTTTGCCCTAGCTTTTGTCTTTGTTTTCCGTTATTCCTAGTGATACTTCATAGCTTATTTCTAGATCTAATTCAGATTTCTTTTTAATTTCATTTCAGAAAATTTCGATATAGCCAGTGTGATATTGCTTTGTTCCATTCAGTTCAGGTTGACCTTAAAATTCTGTTTTACAATGTTCACACTGTAAATCTGTTACTTTTGAAAGTGACTGGAGAAGCCAGACAGGACACTGAACAACGTAATGTGAAAGTACCATTTGTCTTTGCAAGTTTTTAAACAGAACGATATATTTTTGAAAAAGGGGGGGAAAAGGAGAAAAATYAGGTTTGCTTGCTTACAGGAAAGTGACTACTGCTGTTTGGTAGGTGGTTTAGAGTTAGGAACGTGTCCCTTCTGTAGGACTTGCAGSCTTTTTATTTTGTAGAAAGCTTGCAGAAAATTATTTAAGCATGTAAATGCAGAGAAAGGTGGTATTTATTTCATGGCTTCTGAAAGCGAAATGGTTTAGATTTTACTGTCCTAATTTTTTTAAATTTCAGGAAGTGGGCTTTGCATTTTTACAAATCCTAGATGCTTGGCTTTAAACAAATAATTTAAATAAATAATTGGCAAATCTGCAGCAATATAACTCTTCCACTTTCAGACCTCGACAGAGTTGATTCAGCCAACTCAGAGTCCCAGCAGAAGCTCATGAAGTATTTTAACAGTAAGACCTGTTCAGTTTAATCTGTTGAGCTTTGCAGCAAGCTCCCTAAAGTACCTAGGTATTTCCTGATTCTGCTAGCTGATAAAGCCATGGTGTCAGTATCGCCTCTGCAGTGGATGCCTTTGCCACAGTGTAAATAATGATGGTGCAGCTGGCAATTCATCTTCAGTAGGCCCTGATCAGGACTCTGACTATTGTGTCTTATTTCCCCCTTTTCTTACTTGCCAAATATGTTATTTCTCTGGTTAATCAATTTTCCCGAGGAACAATCCATGGGACCAAGTTGTCTTAAAGTGGGAGGAAATAGCATCAAGTGCTAAATACAGTAATGAAGTGTTAAATACAGTAATTATAACTGAAAATAGGGCCACATACGTGGCTTGGTAGGTTAAAAATCTACAGAGAGATTCCCAATGCCTTTTTCTTAGCCACGCACAAAATGGAAAGAGAATGGCCTTTTACATAATCCAGTGGACATGTAGATGGAATGAGAGGAATTTGGTGCCTGTGTTCTCCATATCCTGTTGGTATTTTGGGTATTTTCATCTTGCAGGACATTTATTTATTTAAACAGAGCCTGGAACCTAGTTAGGAACCTTTACTGCCAACTTGTAGTTTCTCTCTTTTTTTACCTGATAAAGCAAGAATAGGTACCTCTAAAAGTGGATATTTGTTCCACAGTAGAATCAAGTCTAAATCTTTGTGCAAAGCTGGGCAAATGATGTGTTTAGCATGTTGTTCTTCGCAAATTTAGCCAATATCTGTAGGTAACCACTAGGCTCTTAGAGAAGGAACGATCTGCAGCCTGTGCTAGCTGTAGTTGCTTTTTTAAGTTCAGGCTTTTGTGTCGGCTCAAATACAGGCCTGGATGCAAATACAGGCAAGTGGTAGAGGACACTTTAGTTTAAGTTATATTTTTTTTCTGGCTTGATTCCTACAATTAAGAAAGGCATGAAGATAACCAGATATAACTTTCATTTCCATTGTTGGGTTCCACAGGTAAGTAATTGTCTAACCAATTTTGCAAAAACTACCTTATAATTAAGCCTGCAGAATATACTATGTATAGCAAAGGTTAATTTACAGCAGCAAAATACAACAATAATGCAAAACAGAGAGCTAAAGAGTGAATGGCTCAGTTCAAGGGAGACAGCACAAATATGACTTCTGAATAACCTGGCTCTAAAAGGTCTCTCTCTCAGTCAGTTCCTGAAGGCCAGTGTTTTCTATGCCAGTAAAAACGGGTCCCAAAAATATTTCAGCAGTATGAGAGCAGATCTCTATGACAATATATATGCGGATGAAGGAGGGCATCATGGTAGGTATACTACTAGAGCAATGAAACCTATGTACTAACAACAGGGCTTGTTCATCAATGCTACTGTGTAATTCAGAGCAGGAAGCAAAGGTTATAACCCTTGACTTTTTCATATTCATGCCTTTGTATAACATTTTCTGCACCTCAGCAGATTGACAGTGTACATTTAACTGTCAGAGAGAAACAAAACATTTCTTCCAGGAAAATGATAGTAAGGATAATCAGTTTTCTAGGTGACTAATGGTGGTTTTCCTTTTGTCTAACCAGCAAACTGTAAAAGGGATCTCCACCTTAACAGGTTCAAGAAGAGGCTTTCAGGTAACCAGGCAGATGCTAGCAAGGTCACTTTTCTTGCATATGCAGTCATGAAAAGCCCAGACAAGGTATGTTTCAGTTCTTTGTAACTGGGCAAAAGTAGCTGAGCTAAACCTACATTGGAATAACTTTGTAATAAACTAATAATTAAACCAGAATTCGTAGTGACAGATGGCATGTTAAAATTTATCAGGCCAAGATTTAAAGAGTGTATTTTTATCCCCTTAGTTATCACCAGTTAAAAGCTAAAGCACTACTAACAGTTTCCTCAGTCATCCTTCTAAAAAGACAAAACTTATCTGTGTACTTTATCCACTGAAATTACTCAGTATAAATGACTGATAGTAGATTGTTGCAAATGTGTTATTTTCTTCTAATACATATTTTACAGGGGTCCTTCCCTCTCTTCCTTCCTCACAGCAGCTGCTATTGACTTGGACAGAATCTCCATTTTACCAAATACTGAGCTCCAATTTTTAACAGGAAAAGCATGTGTTGTAGCTGCTATTAGGCTGTGAAACCTAATATTAGGAAGGGACTGGTAAAAATGGTGAAATTACCTTGGCCCATACTACAGCCAGCAAGAGAATCAGACTGGAGATATTTTGAGATTGTTTTCTATGATTCTGAGTCACCTGGTTCTCAAACCAATTTATATGTCTGTTTTCCCCCTTTGATCCAAAAAGGACCACAGCATTCAGACAAACCAGAGCTAAGGGGAAAGGAGCTTTTAAAATTCAGAAAGCTCTTGTTTCCTTTCTGCCTTTCTTCTGCTTTCTGTTTGCTCTGAAGCAGTTTATTTCTTTCTCCCCCAAAACATTTACATATGTAGCATATAATTTATGCATAACATATAAAAGTAACATATAATGCTACTTTTCTACTCATGCAGGGCTGAAAATTTCCAGGCAATATATTAAACTGGTTGTTTGGTGGATTTGTTTTATTGTTACTTCCTCCTCCTTCCCTTTCCTGACTTCAGGTCCTTCTAGTACTTACACGTTTATCTTTACACGTTGGTTGCAGGCCCTAAATTCTGTATAAATGTCCAGATTCAGATCCTGATAGATTGCTTGGTAGTCTGCTATGTCTTAATTATCCCGAGGATAATTATTACCAGAGGTCTTGGTTTTCAGCTATCCTGATCAGGGACCGCCAAACTCTTCTTTTCATGTCTCAGAAACCTGTTTTGGATTTTCTTCCTGTAGGAAATGGAGCTGAAGGGATGGTGCATATTCATGTCTATTCCCAACCATCTCTCCCAGGTCCTGCAGATTAGACAGCCTAAAGCTGCCTTTTTGATGCTATTTTGACCTCTAAACCATAYGCAGAGATATTGTTTCTCTTAAACAAACAAACAAGAACACCTATAGATGGTCCTTAATCAAATGAAGAATTTCTCTTAATGTCAGCTGGAATTATAGTCTTTTTCTGATCACTGTGTTATTTTCATTGCTTCTCTGAAATGGGGATCAGAAAAGGCTAAAAGACATTTGCAATCTCCTTAAGTGAGGGAGGGGCCAAGAATACCTCTTGAAATAAACAATTCTTTATATTTTAGCATGAGTTACCAGCAGACCAACCAAAAACTTGTACTGGAAAGGAGTAATAGGATGTGATAAGAATGGAAATGTAGGCAAAGACTCCATCTTTCCTTCTCGTGCTTGAAGAAATGTTGGCTGTTAGTATTTCAAAACATAGTCATGTTTGACAGAAATTTGAATCTATGAATTTAAATTTTGAAGTTGCAAGAATTTGCTTGGCCTTTTGCTTTTTGTGTCCCTTTTCCTCTGCTTTTTTGTGAGTGTGGGATTTGGATTTTGAGAAATAATATGGATTCCAAGACACACAGATGTTGAGCCAGTAGGCTGGTCATCATGCTGCTCCTGAAAATCTGGCTGCATTCAGAAATATTGAAATGTATTTTGCAGGTGAAACCATACTGCTTTTAAACAAATAGCATATGTAGTCTGCTGAGGCTTTAAGAAGTATTCATAAGTACACCTTCTATGACCTAGAGGTAGATCTCTAAGTTAATTCAGGAAAGTATTTGAGCATAAAAGTTATTAAATTTACTGGACAGATATATTGCTTAGATTACCTGCCTATGACTGACAAACCACTATCCTCTTTGATATCTTCACATGGGGTAAATTATGTTTTTCCATCATTCTTTACTAAAACAAGTATTAATGTGAAAGCTGCTGACTGTCAGACTTTTTTCTTGTCCAAACCTATTAACGCTTAGTTTCAAATAAAATAAAAAAAAAATCTGGTAGGTATTGCAATATAAATAGAGTTGAATTAAAAAAAAAAAAAAAAATCCTGCACCAATTTTCGCAGATATTCTGGGTCTTAGGTACCTGTCCAGGAGCGTAGTGTTAGGCATATTATAGAGATTTTAATTCTGGAAATTGAAGGACTAGAGAGAAAAGATAAAGAGAAGAAGAACAAGCATTTATATATTTAAACTATTTACCTGTGTGGTTGCAGCTTTTTGTGTGTGACCTGTTTGCAACTTGGATTTTATGCAATGTTGAAAACCAAAAACTCCTGTAAGACCTCTTCTGGAACCCTGTCTGATGCTCACTTAGGATTAAATCAGTGTAATTCCAGTAATTTCAGTTATGCTACCGCAGTTTACAGTGGCTTTGTGGTGAATTTCTTCTCATATAAAAAATTTTTCTAAAGCTTACTTATATCAAGTAAGCTTTACACAAAGCTATTTATATGAAGTTCAATGCTGCAAGATCTTTAATTTTTCGTATTAATTTCTTTTTAGAAGGCATATTCTTCAAGAATCCATATCCAGGGAAATGGTATAGTCTCTTGCACTGTTTACATGTTGACTTTTTTTCTGAAATTTTACTAGCTTATTTCACAGTTTTCATGTTGCTCCAGAATCAGCTCCTGAGATGCATCAGTTTTTGCCAAGACTTTTACTTTGCCAAGAGCAGCTAACCAAGTGTAACCCTCACTGAAATCTGTTAGCATGCAGTATCTTTCCAAAGGTGAAGGTTTTCTGTTCACGTCTCAGTAGCTTAAATGAGCGTGTAGTTGACGTGCTTGGCCTTTTGCTTTTTGTGTCCCTTTTTCTCTCATGGGAATAATAAACAATACTGGGCTATTCTATGTATTTTTATCTCTCTGACTTTGTAGAAGAGGCATCATTCACATCTGTTGGTTTTGTGTGCGTGCATGTGTGTGTCATTCTTAATCTATTGTAGGTCATTTACTTTGGTTTGTTGTATTTCCTGGTTCTTTGTTGAGATAGCGCGTGTCTCTGCACTTTGGGAGTGTTAGATATTGGGGGAATGATACAACGGTGTTCTCCATGGCTATAGCTGCATTTGCCACCTCTCAGAGCTGAAATCTCAGAACACTCAGAGTGAGCCACAAATCTCATGCAACTGCGTGAAAATGTCAATGTTTGCTAATGCAAGGCTCAACATGGGAATGATGAACCCTGTGCATAATGTTCTTAAATCACCAGACAGTTTTGAAAAACAATGATTCTTCCCCATTTGGTCTTACAGTTTTATTTTGTTTTATGCATGGGATTGTCATCACTTATCACGTCAGCTCTACTTCTTGATGTGGTTAGCCAGCGCTGTATGAGGGATAGAGGACCTGTTCAACTCATGTCTGACATTGCACATACTGGTGTGTTCCTCAAAAGACAGAATATCTGAGACTCTCTTCTATTTCTCTTGGTCTTTCTTAGTAGACCAGGAGGGATTTGTTTTCCTCTTTTTATTTTGGGAGGCACAACATTTTAGTCCCAACAAGATGAGGTTTTTAAGGCATTCATGATAGTTCTTCAGATGCGTAAACTTTCTTTTATTCCTTCCAGTCCATCAGCATGTGGTGTTTCCCTCATCCTAGACCTGAAACAAAAAGAATCTGGAGAAAGTGAAACTGTGTAGTAATCCTGGCGTAATTCTACACATCAGTTATCACACCTAGCATCATGGTAAACTGAAGCAGGAATAGAGCATAAACATTCCTTATGCACGTGTACAGTCCTCTGAATATTTTAAATTGTTTTTGTCGTTAAGGTGAGACAAGGGAAGAATAGCTATCTCTTTCCTACTCCACAGACTTTTTTTTTCCCCTCTATTTTCAGACTGAAAGATCTTGTGAAGGGTTAGTTGAATGAATACCAAAATAATTGCTATTGTGATTAATATGCGCATATCCTATCCAGTAATTAACAAACAGATAATAAATCTACAAATCTCTGTTTCTTATAAACAATGTTTCCAGTCCTAAAAATATCTTGCCAATGTGTGTAGAGTACACATCCTTAATCCACAAAAAACACAGCCAGGCATCTTCTGTTAACACCATTATCAAAGCATGGAACTAAATACAGTTTTGAATGATAATGTATCAGCAGTTGATACTGAGTTTTCTGCAATGTTTAAAAAAAGCGGACTGTATAGAAAGTTTCCTTTTGCAAACCACTGTCCTTGACTCAAGAGACAGAGAAGCCTCTAACACGAGAGGCTAACGCATAGCATTTTACTGGCTGTATTGTCTACTGAAGTAAGCGTTGTGTTCTAAGTATTTTAAACTGTGCAATGCAATTCATGTGTAAAATCTTACAGTTCCTTTCAAACTTAAGCTGAGATCATCTGAAATACTTTGCTAATACTACTTTCAAGGTCAGGCCTTGAAAGCAAGGTCTTTCCATTGCTACTTGATGTAAAAGGAATAATTTCTTGTTCCTACATTGCAGGTATTGGCTGTTGTCAGGAGGTAAACACTCAATAACTCTTACAATCTCAGCTGAAATATGTGTTCTGTGGTCTGTTACTAGGTCTTGCTATGCTTTCCAAATGGCTTTCACTTGGGCATCTGGAGCAAGGAAAAAAAACACATTAGTCTTAGGGGAAAATCTAAACTTCTTTCATAGCCATCATGAGTCTTGACTGAGTATTTTCTAGACTGAGTATTTTCTATGAGGGGAAAGAGAATTGTTTGGGAGCTTACAACTCTTCCCCACAGACCTTTACTTGGAGACTCCCCAAGCCCTTAGAGGCACAGAAAAAGGTAGTTTATAGTACTGATAGAGTAAGAGCAGCTGCATACAGTGATCGGTGGGGACAGATGAAGTATCTGAGTGTTCAGTAGTCAGCTGGGCTTCAGAAAGTGAACTGAGTGGCTGCTGAGCATCAAAGTGTCTCAGAAAGATCTGGGTCTTCCTTGCTAGAATTGGAGCTTGGCAACAATGTGTAATTCTTCTGACCAGTGCAACATAACCGTGTCATTGCAAGATTGCAGTTTTGACTTCAGATTATCCATGACTGTGTGTTTACATTCTACTTAAAACATACGTTTTGTTTTGACTCTGACAAAGTTACAGCTCTTTACATCTGTTACAGACAACTAACACATGGTCTGTGAAGTTAGTGTAGGCAGAGTTGTTTCTCATCTAGCCTAACCTTCTGTGTGTGTATGCAGTTGAACACACAAACTTTCTTTGATATCATGAGCTTATTTGTTCTAATTCATCATTTATATTTATTACATTGTGGAAATTTCTATTACTAATTTCATGTGTTGATGATATTAGGTGAAAATAAGATATGCGAAAATAAGATATGCGATTAGGTGAAAATGAAATATGCAATGTACACATTTAAAACTAATATGTCACCCAAGTAAAGCTAATGTAGTAGATGGCTGAAACATTGTACTTTTATTTTGGAAATTTTCCTGAGCATCTTGTTTTTTGGTCTTACCAAGACTCTTCAAAGATGATCAAAAGAGGGTTAAAGTGGATCAGAATAAAAAAACCCCCTTTGCTATCCTTTTCTCTGCTAAGGGTAGGTGAAGAAAGGTTAAAGAAAAGGCTTTATTCCATACCAAGATACTGGTTTAAGGATGCTGATTAAATGTGCTAAGCATTGCAAAATGGCTAGACTCATGGCTGAGGTTTTGACATTTGGTGCTGATAATGGATGGACTACCACCTAATTTATGAAAATGGGTTTACTGGAAGTTTTGTTACCAAGCAGTCTGAAACTTGTTTTGTTGCAGTAATGATACAGAACAAAATGTGAAGTTACTCACAAATGATAGAATATTTTTCTGACACTTCAATACAATAAATGGCCACAATACCTTCTGAGGCAAATTAATTTTTGCAGCTTGTACATCAGTGCAGCTGTTAAGAGAACATTATCAATGATAGATGGCATCTGGGATGTGCGCAAAAGCAGCATGCCAAGAGATAACAGTAAAGACTATCTGTGTGGTTAGAGAGGAAAAGACTTCTACTGAAAATTCCCTAATTTTCCATACACTTATATGTAAAAGTTACTGAAAAGTACTACTAATGTATTTCCCCCAAAAGGAAGCACATGCTTTTCTTTTGTAGGCACAGTTCACTGTTTGCCAGATTTTGGAGGTATGTCTTTGCCAAATGTTAGAGCCTATTAGAGCTTCACAGTGGAAAACAACACATTGTATCTTTCAATATTTTAAATATTTGGGGATTTTCCTTTTTTAATATAAATCAGAAGTATGTTAGCCTGAGTAATTTCACAATTACTCAGTATAACCACTATTGTTTTAATAGATAAATACTGTCTGATAACAGGTGATCAACAAATTCCCTTTGGCCTTAGCTAAACATCAATACTGAATCAAGTCATGAACATAGAAAAGGTGATAATTCATCTACAAAGAAAAATCTGTCATGTGGGAATAGTTTCAGAGAAGTTTGCATTGCCATTCCCTCATGTGCCACGTGAAATACTTCTAAAAATGGCTGTGGTATTCATGTTGTTGCCTAAGAGATTGTTTGTTTTATATTATAAAATTGTCATTTTAGGGCATGACCTAAGTCTCACTGAAACTCTATGACTTTGAGAGATATTTTSTCAGCTCCATATTCATGGCAGCACTAACAAAGAGGAGACATTCCTGTCAAAAGTACAAATTGATCGGCCCATGACCAGACAGGTCATCTTCTATTTCAGGTGTTCTTAGAAGGTGTCCCATGTCCTCATGGTTTGTTAGATTCTTGTGCAAGTATCAAGAAATGTTGTATTCAACTTTCTTATATTCTATTCTTGCACCCGTTATGGTTGATACCAAGTCCTTAACTTTTTGAGGACAGATTTTCACTGAAATCTTATTTATTGATTTTCAAATTTTCATGACTATATATGTGTATATATGTGTGTATGTATAATATACATATATATATAAGTTATTAAGTTATATGTTATTTACTCTCAGAAACCAAATAAACCTAAGCAGTACTTAAAGCCTTTCTCTGGTTTTCCATAAGATCCCTTAGATGCCTCATATGAAGCGTCCGTATCGTATGTTGCTGTACTGTTCTTATAATAGGGGGAAATGTTTTTCAATAATATGGAAAAATAGCTCCATTTAAGGAATGATGTACTTACTCTCAGCCAAGAGGAGGCAACTTTGAAGAAAAATATAATTTCACTAGCATGGATAAAACAGTGATTCCTGAAGAAGTGGAGTTAATGGCTCAGAAAAAGTCAGTCACGTCCTCTGAATTAGATCCTATTCCTGACTTCTCTTCACCTCACTGAATGACTTTTGGGGAAAAATTAAGGATTAATGATGATTTGATCAGAGTTTTGTGGCAGTGGAGGAAGAATACCCTTAATTGCCTTTGCAAACTGTCCTGTGCCTATGTATGCATTAGTGAGCAAGTTGTTTACTGATTTACTCCCCATTGCTTGCAGATGGCACGGTCACCCTGAAAATGCAACCATGCCATTTCAAGACTAAAGATGTCTCATGTCCTGCCGGCTTGAAATACAGGTAGAGCTTGTGTCGCTGCCGGCACTGGTATGCTAGCAGAGTGGATGATGCTGTAGTTACACCCCTGATGTTTTGAAGATACATGGGTGTGGTTTATATTTTTGCCACAGATATACTGACTCTAGTAAGTCGCTATCATAATTTGCATAACAAAACATAGGTGGATGTGAAATCATTTCTATTTGATCTGTTCCCAAGACAGAGACAACTTTGCATTGCCTCCTGACATGAACTCTGCCCATACAACAGAAGTCTTGCATTTCAAACCTTGTAGCACCAGTAATAGTGCCTGGGTAGAATCTGTGGATTTGAAATAATGTTTTAGAAAGTACTGGAATATCCGCACATGAAAATTATTCTGCAGATCACTTTCTAATTTATAAATGGGGATAGACCATACCAGGACAGAGGCAGTGTTATCTAGCTAAAGTGGTAGTGTAAGTTAGGGCTGTTTTCTCCCAGCATACTGAGTGAGCACAGCATGATGGAAATAATATATGAATCAATCCAGTAGCACTGCCTAAGAGATACCTTTTTCCTAATTGAAAGGTATTGTAGTAGCTTCTTCAAAGCAGTTGATGTATGTTTTACATTTATTTATTTATTTATTTATTAGATTGTACTTGCAAAACTACTTTTTTTTGCCAAGATATTTAATTTTTAAAAGAAGTTCTATAACAACAAGTACTCAATGCACTGCTACTGGGAGAATTCAGGAGTCAGAGCATATTAATATTAAAGGAAACTTGAGTGATATAACTCCACAGAGAGCAGCACAAATGTATTTCCTAGTAGTCTTCTGGCCTTCTTCTTTCATAACTATGTCATTTATGWTTTAAGACAGATGTCAACAATTTTGAGATAAAAATGTGCAAGGATCTAAAATGTGCTTAATGAAGCATTTCATCAGATGCTGCATTTACAGCAGAAAATATAAAATTGCAGAGCTGAGTGTAACCAGTATGAACTCTCACACTTTCAGTGATATAGCAGCTTGTTTTTCTTGAAAGTCAGAAATGCATTTGATGTTTAGATTATTTGTATTTGCATATCTGTTCACATTCAGAATGCTCTCTTCATTTCTATCACCTTGCCTTAGTAGAGCTGTCAAAGGCGTTTTTAATGTTTTGTTTTGTTTTAGCGTAACCTGCAGCATGCAGCAGTAGTTGCTCCTCTTGACCATTCTGTTCACAAATGTCAAACAAATGAAAAGAAGAAGCTTTAGGCCAATATCTACCTAACCAGGTGCTCTGCTTTACTGATCCCACAAACAATCCCTGGAGCACTCAGCCACCTCTATCAAAGGGAAAGATCAAAGAATTGTCAGGTTCTTCTCTAGATAATCCTACATGACATAGGCAATTACTCCTCATTTCAGAAATAAATCCTGTAAACCGGAATCTGTATTTAGTCTGTTGCTATGTTTTTAATTAGAATATCTGACATGGAAAGACTAATAAAAGGCATTTGCTTTCCTATACTAGAGTCTTGTTGAAATGACTGGAAAGGTTTAATTGAAAATTAAATCAGTCCAAGAAATCTTTTTGCCCATCATTTTCCCGTCATGACCTATCTTTACTCAGAAATGAGGAAAACAAATGGCCCTGATCACTTGAATTCCAAAAGCAAAAATACCCTGAAAGAAAATACCTGGCCAAGTACACTAATTCAGTTCTCTAACATCAGAATATAGCCCTGATTCTGTGTGACGAGAAGTTGTTTTATTTTATTTATTTATTTATTTATAATTAGACCTATATGACTGGTAACTTTTTTAAATTTAATTTCAGTTAAATGGTTAAAACATACATAAAATGATTGCATGTACCAATATTTGATAATGCATCCTAACCCTGAAAACARTAATAGTCATTCTGGAAGTTGCTTTGTCTAAAAACAATTTTTTTTTGTCATCTGTGGGTACATATTTGCAAGCGTTGGGGGAAAGCTAATATTCAGATGCTTTTTTTTAGTAAATCTGAAGTAACTCAAATTTGAGTTACATGAGATAAAAAGAAGGAAGTTTGGGGTTAAGAAAGGGTGAAACAATCTCCAAAGTACTAGAGAAGTATCAATGTACCGTCAGTTTCCTTTTACAGTGCAGATCTGATTCAAGTGCTTTTTTTGGTACATGAAGGTGAGAGTGAGAGAGGAGAATTACTTGCAGGTCACAGCGAAGACCCTAAACTCCTGGCAAACAACAGGAGTGAGTAGAGCTCCCAAAGGGCCATTCTCAGAATGAATCCTGGCGTCCTGGGCTGGCATCCTTCTCCAAGTGATTTTGATTGTAAGCACTGGACAAGAAACAAGTCTTACCTTAGATGATAGCTGTAGAGGGCAAAACTGGTGTTCGCTTGGAGACATGCAATTGAAAATACAGACTAAAGAGTACAAAAAAGCACAGCCCACATCTTTAAAGGTAGTATGTTTACTAAACTTAGTATCTTTAATAAGACCTGAATTTTTAAAGAGCTTTTCAGCCATTTGTTTACCTGAAGAGCAGCTTGTCCCAGAGACTGCCAGATAATTGTCATTAGAGCCTGAGTAATTGCATTATGAATTTCTCTGGAATTAAGTTATAGCTTTGTAAACTTCAGAGCACAAGAATTTCTAATAACAATTACAAATTATTGAGCCCTAAAGTCGCTTGGTTCCTTAGATCCCATTGCACATTTTCAGTATAAAATATTGCTATGGAAAATCAGCATCTTAACTCATTATTTAAAAATCATAAAGTTTTAACAAAAGAGCAGTTCTCTGGTCCTGCTTAGGCTTCCAATGAATTGTCAGTGAATAGCAGCAGAGACCATCTTAAATCAAACTGCCTTTGAAGAACACTGAAATGCTTTATCTGGGGCAGGGGGGAGTAGTCTCAAGTTAGTCTGATGCTCCTGTATTTACCTGTGAAGTCTCAGACAGAAAAAGAACCATAGATCTGTGGATAAATAGGTATCTAGGCACTTCAGTGATGTCAATACTAACACTAATAATAATGGCAACTGGATTGTGAGTTAAATGTTCATGTGAGGTCATTAAGCAATCATATTCACTTCAAGGGATCAAGGATACTGTGCATTAGAGAGACAAATTCCAGTTAAACCATTAATTTTAGTAAGTTTGAGCTTTTATTGAATAGTCAGAATTTAGACTTTCTGTGTGGAAACATTAAAAAGTTCAAATACATGAAAGGATTCAGGGAAAAGAACATATATTTGGGAGGGCTAGATCACAGATGAATGATTTTATGTTTGCATAACTATTTCAGTAATTATTATGCAATATATTAAATAAATTTTTAAGCTACGGCAAAACTTCTAACTGTCTCTAAGCTGCCACTTYCGTTTCAGTGGTAGGCAGGCCCTAATTACACGCTAATCTATTGCATAAATAGGATGGAATCAAATCTCAACATGTACTGCTATTTTTTTCTGATCGTGCTATGCTTCCAAGTTTTTTGCATGATCAGATAGGAATGTGACTGACAATTTACTGTCCATAATGGATCCAATACAAGAAGTTGCATAGTGGGGCAGCTCACAGCAGGAAGTGTGGTTGTTATTGTAAAATCAATGTGTGTTTAGTTTGTTATGAATTTAAAAATATACATTTACTTTCACTCATATGTATATTTAGAGCTAAAGAGAGATTTCAAAAAAAACACATACTCAAAATTTATAGAAAGCCTTTTATTCTATATCTCCTTCAATACTTACTCCTTACTGTAGTTCATTTAACATTGTGCTGTGATTTTTACAGCAGCTATTTATGATGCAGCAAAATGCTGATTGTAGCCATGGCTGAGAGAAATTCAGACAGCCTTGTGCCACTTCAATAGTGTAAAACAAACATCTTCATTTACAGAGAGATTTGGAGGTGATGCACAGCAATAGCAAAAGCTACCTGCAAGAAACTTAACATAATGCAGCACTTGAGTAGCAGTGGTGCTTGTAAAAGCAGTTGCCTAAAGTTATGGGTGTCGTCATCTGGCAAATGTTAGATAGCTGATATATTACAGATAGCAGACAGTGGAGTTGCATTTTGGTTTTGTACAATAGCGTGTTACACATTGGGCACTATTGCAGAAAATGGATTAGTGAATTTAATGTTCTTACTATGATTTGTAATCTATGATTGCAATCTATGCCATATTATGTTTGAGAAAAGAATTGATGTATTTGAGGAATACTTATTGTGCCTCAGGGGTGAGGAATTGCTTATTTTGACACAAGATCTTCGTATACACTTAAGCTGTCACTACATGCAATTATCATATATGCACAAAGATGGAAGGGTACAAACAGAATCCCTGTTTTTTCTCAGAAAGAAGCCCTCAGTGCCTAGGTATGTTTCCTGACTCTGCACTTCCTTTCCTCTGTTTGCTTTTCCTGGAACACAAGTTATTCCATCTTAGTGATTGGAAGAAATCAACAATTTCTGCTTAGTACACTAAAATAATGTGTTTGTGGCTGTGATTCTCTTGCATGGCTGGGGATTCATGGAAATGATCTGGTTCTAAATAATTGTACTTGTGTCATGTGCCACCCAACACAAAACTCCTGCTAAAAGCTCACTAGTAGATTTTTGTGTTGCTTATCAACCTCTTCAGTTGAGCTGGAGCATCACAATAGCCTTTTCTTTCTTTCTTTTTAAGCCATCAAAAACACAGGTGTTAGAGAATTGGTTTGGCCATCTGCATAAGTTGATTARGAGTTTGCTGAATCTTAAAGCATGAATTTAGATACATTGCCTTAAAGAAACGGTGAGGTAGTTTAGATGCGTCAGATTTTGTGCAGTGTTCTGGGCTACTGGCMGCAACTAAGACACTCATGAAAATTAGCAATAATTTGGGCTACCTGAAATTCCAGAGAAAAGAATGTTAGAAATGGTAGGTATGCAGAGCAAAAGAAACATATACTGTTTCTGCAGAAGCTTGCATTTATGTGCCTTTTTCTTAATGTAAGAGAGTAAGAACTGTATAATATCATCCCTAACAATGCTTCAGAAATGTTTTCTTGAAGAAATGCTTCCAGGAGCTGCAACTATTTCACACTGACTTAGCAAGGTTCAGCCTGAACGATCCAGAGTATTTCAGAAAATACGTAATTCAYATAACACCAGATGTCTGATACCAAGACAGATCAGTTTCCAGGATGTTTTCATGGGCCAGSTTACATGAAGAAGAAGGGGTGGGGGGAAAAAAAGCCATTAAAAGTGCAGATACATGTAAGCTTAGAGCAACTGCCCCGCGAGGTGTGTGCAGGGAGGTTGCACAGCTCGGCTGTCAGGTTTTGCATTACGCTTGCCTCCTGCAGACTTCAAGGGTGGAGGCCTCAGTCGACGTTTCTGCGGCACTAAGCAGCAGTAGTCTTGCTTTGGTGAGAGCAGGCTTTTCCCTTGAATGCAGAGCTAGAAGGATAGTGCTGAGTTGATATCCAGACACGTCTGGAAAGTGTACAGTTCCCGTATGCATAGTCAATACTAAGATGGGGCAGAGTCCTTCAGCTGTTTGGCACACAGACCACTGAAAACCTGTGGGGGGAAAGAAAACCAAGTGTCCTCAAGAATATCAAGACAAACTCTTACAGAAATGTCAAAATATCTTCACTGCCCTTAAGGAAAAGATAGAACTGCAGTTCATAAGGTCTTATCTGAAATAACCTCACACAGCAAAGTGCAGGGACATCAATTTATCTGTCTCAGGAAGATGAAGGGCTGAGCCAACCCTGCTGGGATTAAAGCAGGCTCACGAATTCATGCTATATAAAACATTTTTTCAATGTCCTGAAATACAAAGCTAATATTCAAAACAAAATGGGTACCAGTACATTGTGATATCAGATATGTCCAGATATTTGATTTTGTTCCATTGTTGTCTTCTGCTTTCTCACCTAAGGGCTCAGTGAACAGCTTTTGTTTAACAGGAAATGGAAAACAGTTCATCTTGGCAATTGGCCCTGACACTCTTGCTGAGCACCGTCCAGTTTTTGGTTTTGTTTTGTTTTCATAGGATTCCCATAAGAAATGTTCCAGAGATGAGCAGGGGCTCAGCATGATTTGATTTGCACTATTCATCAAGGGGAGGCAGAGCCAAATTTATCTTATATACAACAAATAACTGCTGTCAGACCTCAGATGAAATGTCTAGATTGATGTTGATTGCTGGGAATAATTTTCTGAGAGAGAGTGATTTTCTCTGCATGAACGTACTCTGTGTCCTCGCACTTTCAAAGGCTAGCAGACAACATTAACTTGTCTTGTATTGATGATATCTGCATGGTGTAGTTTGTCCACTGAACAACGCATGGCAACACCTTATCACACTTCTCAAATGGATTGTGAATTCTGTATCAAATAATAAAAATCCTGAATTGAGCTCCCAGTACTATTTCCAGTAGCTAGTATGGGTGTTCCATATAATGAAACATCAACATGAGAGGATAAACCACTCATCTATGTGGATATAGATCAAGATATCCTAATTTCAAAAAATGACACTGGATAACTGTGGAAGAATGGTTAAGTGAAAAGGGGCATGATCTCTTAGAAGTGAGCAATCCTGTCTTCACGATGGAGGGAGGATCCCACATCTATGCGAGCTGTCCTTGAACAGCACAAAAGAAGGAAGCTACAAGGAGGTAAACAAGTCGACAGACCTCTCCRCGYGAACAGCAAKCCTGCACCAATCRTATATCCDCTCTAGGYGCRTGAACAAAGATTGTGAGMCAATCATATAGCTATCGCTATYACRTGCTCTTATTGCCTGTCTATATATRCTCTGTAAAAGCTTGAATAAAGGGAGAACGATCATACTCACATTGAGACTCATCGTTACTCCGGGTCCGTCTCCCACTCCGACAGATAACTTGTGCTATTTTCATCAAAGACATAATTTTATCCTTCTGTAAATATGGTATGTGGTATGTCAGATAAATGTTAAACTATAAAATCAGATTTGCAACAATGATAAACCCTTTTAAATAGCTAGTTTGTCACAAATAGAAGCTTATATATTTGACTCTGAAACATAGTACCTAGGAAAATAATGTATCAATACATATTAACTTTCAAAGTCAAGAACTCAGACATCAGTGAATGGCAAATTTATCGATGCCTGAATAACCACAACTCTTGCCTCCTGAAGTATTTATTCTATATTTTGAATGAGGAGGGGATATTATAAAAAATACAATATGTGGCTATATAATTAATGACTTTATTAAAAAGGGTTTGCAGAAAGTGAATGAACTAAAACTGTGATCATAAATGTGCTTCTATTTAACTTTTAGGTGTTTAATTTGTGCTTTTCCTTTTAAGTCTATTTGTCCATGTTTTCTAATAGGGAGAGAGGAATTAAAAAATAAATTGTACCAAACCAAACTTTCTCATCTTCTACCCATTTTACATTGAAATTGTAGGGAGGAGCTGAGGAGAGGGAAGGAGAACTGAATTTTATTGAGATGCGAGATAGTCAAATTTTCTAACAGCATGAAAAGAAAGAACCATGTCACCATGGTTTCTTAGATGGTCATGAATATCTCGCTATGTTTTTCTTCCCTCTCTCCCTTCATGCTTTGGAGAGGTCTGTGGTGATAAGAAGTATATTGCTGCTTTTGTAATAACATGGATGCATCTCTTTTGGTGATTATTTTGGCTTGTTGCTGACATTTCCTTCAGGAGAATAAATGACAGAAATGAAGTGATTATTTTCAGAATTTTAGGATAAAAAAGATCATGTACCTCTTTAGCCAAGGGAACAAGGTTTTTTTTTCCAGGTTCCGGAGGCACACTGTCAAACAACCAAGGTGCTGCAGCCTCTTGTATGGGCTTTTACATCAGTCTTCTTGTGGGAGATCTTTAAGCAACCTAAATATAGGATTCCTGTCCATAATCCTGATAATGAATTCAGGTTCTGATAGGCCTGGTCTCATATACTGGGGATAACAGTCACTATTTTGTTTGGATTCTTATTTTATCTCAGTATAAAGTAAAAGAGAGAAGGAAAAAATATGCCCAGGGACTGACACATCTGTCTAGGACCATGGCAGAAAGCTTATTTTCAGTAGGGGAGTTCTGTAAAGACTGTGCTAACAAATATGACAATTTGTCATTGAAAGTTCTCGCTGCTTTTCTAGAAGTCAGTGATAGACACTGCAGTCATGCGCTGTACTATTAGTTGTTGAGTGGATATAGCAGGAAAGTATCAAATGCATGTGCAGGAACCGTTGTCTCTTCCCATATGGCAAGCAACGCCAGCAGTTTCTGCACCTGAGTTGAGGGATGCACTGAAGCTACTGCTGCAAATGATTGCAGCAGATGTAGTAAACGAGGAATGTAGATATTACAGTAGCTAACTTGGCTTAATGATATGTTTGCATGCAAACACTTCAGCTAGCAGTTTCTCCTTTAAGCTTTTTCAAGCAGTTCAAATATATTTAACTACATATTTCATTTGGATATAATGGTATCCTTTCTGTAAATCTAAAAAGCTATATCTAATTCAAATCATTACTGTATGTTAGAGGCTATTTTTAGAGGCTATTTTAATAGAGGCTATTAAAGACATGTTTATGGATACCTGATTCATTTTATAAATGTATACAGGTTATTAAACTTGAAATATCTAAGACCTTTTTCAGTTAAGTACCTCATAACAAATAAAATGTTTGAAACTATAACTGTGTAAACCTCTAGTTAGTTTAACTTATTTCTTGTTGTTCTTATTATTTGTTGTTCTTTAAAGGATGCCTGAAAGGAAAATAAGAAACCTCTTCTTGAATCCTTACCTAAGACTTAACTTGGAACTTCTGTCCTGACTTCATAAGCATTTATAAACTAAAATTCTCTCTGATTAATTGATCTGATTTTGAATAGCCCCTTTCTAGCAAGCTAATGGAATATGTACATGATTAGACTCTTTATTTTGCACAATTTAAATCAGAATCCTGATCAAATCAGGCTCAGATATACTTCACCTGTCTTTACTGGCATGCTTCACATGTTGCTATGGAAAATTATCAGTATTAATCCAGATGCAGAGCTGTACTTGTTAGTGTCATCTATTTTAACAAAAACCCACTCCAACTCTAAGGAAGAAGTTGTCAGCTACCTCTGGCAAGTTCCTCCTTATGCCTTTGATAACTGTAACCTTTAATGCTCACTCTTATTTATAAACACAACTGTAGACTAAATTATCTTTTTTTTGCCTGAATTCTGGTAACCCAAAATTTTGTTTTGTTGCTAGTGGGCTGGGTAATAATACAGGATTGTTAAATCGTGTTGAAAATAGCTAAATATCCAAAATGGAGTCCATCTAATGGAAAATATTTTCAAACTGTATTCCTTTGCCAGACTACTTTGGCATGAATTTTGGAAATCCTTACAGCCACCTAATACAATTTATGTCCTTTTGAGGTACAAGGCATTCAGGTCTGGACAATCTGTGTTGCAGCAGGGCCTTTGCAAAGCAGCACATATGGAAGTTAATTAAAAACTGTTAATGTATTAATAAAAGTATTTCTTAAAGTCATTTATACTGGACAAAAGGAAGATAAATGAGTAAAAATGTGTAGTTTACAGCTCATTCTTACTCTTGTTCTGGAATATAGGAATAGTCTATCTGTTATCTGAACTGACCGTTGTCTGGCTTTAGGGAGCCTGGGGATTAATGAAGCCAGTTAGTCAAAACACAGCGATGAGCTGACTGCTGGGGCCAGCGGAAAGTGCAGCTCCCTAGTGAGCCGGTGCCTTCTGGTGCTTCTGCTTGGCAGTCACCCCGAGAGACCATGTTGATCTTTTATCTGAAACCAATCACTCTTAATGTGTGATCACAGTACCACATCGCTCTTTAATTGTACCCCTGGTGGTTAATAGATGCGCTGGGTGTGCTTCGTCTCACTGGTTTCTTTCTCATTTATCTTTCTTCATCTTGTCTCGGCTACATGATTTCCTCTGAGCTGAGTCAGTTGTCTTGTTCTTTATTTATACAGTGGTTAGTACAAGAAGGTGCAGGTCTGGTTGGAGCTACTACCTTACTGTAGAATAAAGAACAAAACTAATAGACTGTGAGACTTTGGAGAAGAGCACTTGTTTTCCCTCGTTGTGCACCCAGCCCTTTGCAAATCCTGTTTCGTGAGAGGCAGAATCTGGCTTGTCTCATTCAAAGTAATATCCCAGTTGCCGCTTATTGCGTTACAGAGTTGTGAACACCTCTGTCAAACAGCTTGAAATGATTTATTGTTTCTGTGGCAGTGTGTGTTAGCGCCTGGTAGGTAGCAACAGTGAAATATGTATGAGATGATGTCATATCTTCTCATTATTTTGGAACTGTGCAAACGAAGCTTCAAATGGAGTGGGAATTTCTTTGCATTGGCTTTAATAAATAAGTTTTTTCAAGAAAAACGCCAAGTTTCTAATTCTGGAAGTAAGGTTTTGTGTTTCACTGGGATGTGGACCTAAATTTGAACTGATGTACTGAATCCAATTAATGTTACTTCTAAAATGCCAGGATGTTCTTCTGCATAATATTAAAGAATGATATTGCCATTGAGTAATAAGTATGCATTTCTGAAATACAATGGCCTAGGTTTATGAATGTTTACAGTTTGTTAGCACAGGAGGATTTTTTTTTGTTTTTGTTTTTTTAGCATGTTATGTTCAGCGCTTGAGTATCTGCATATTCAATATTTAAAAGTCTTCAAACAGCTGTTCACACAGCAGAGAAATCTCTACCCTTGACTTTCAACTAGAGGATGAGTGAAGAGTACAGAAAGAATTATCAGCCTATTGATAGTTCATTTTGTCAAAGTTCTCTTCCCCCCTTCCCCCCCACTGTAAATGAGAAGAAATATAGTTAAAACTGCTACATGGAAAAGAATCTTGAATGGGGGAAATGCTATCAGTTATCTAGCCTTTTAAATTTTTTGATTACTTGTGGTTCTAAATTATGAAATTTAATTTAAAAAAAAACACATGAATTTGGTCATCAAGGTTGAGTTGTTGAGATCCTTAATACTATTATTCAGTTTTTGTAGTGATTTACTGAAAATGATGTTCAGTTATGCAGCTGACACCAGATAAGGATTTAGGTTTTTTTTTTCTTGCCTTTTTACCTCAGCATATCCAATCTAAATTGCTTTCAATTGCTAGAGTGTTTTGGAAGTTTTCTATGTGCAGTCCTGTTTCTGTGAAAGCATGTGTTAATGCAAAGTCATAGACTTTCGGAATCTTGTAAGAAAGGATACTACTGTGTTGTGATACATTTAGCTTTTCTTTTTATTTGTGTTTTCACTGGTGACTTGAAGATGTTATTCATATATAAAATAAAACCAGTATGATAAAATATTTAAGGTATCCCTAATATTTCAATAACTCTCAGTAATAAAACTGTTTTTTTCCTTTCTCAGAACAAAAGCCTCAAAAACAAGCTCCTGTCAGGAAACAAGCTTTGTGGTATTCATGCAGAAGAGGTAAGTAGTGGTCCTTTCTATTTTAAATGTAACATACCCAGAAAGAAGCTTGCTGCAATGGCTTTCATACAGAGGTTCTGACATATATACTACACATTATATACTATGCATGTACTATGAGTGTTCATAAAACTCTTGCATCTCAGCCCATTTCTGTGACTGCACTGGAAGTGACTTACATATTTTGGAAAATGAGCTGAAACTTCCAGTTTTGGACAAATACACTAAAGTTTGGGCATGCTTATGAAAACCATRTATAACTTTGTAGATGTACCTCTGTAATATATATAAAACTGATTTTCTTTCGATGACCACCCATGCCTAGAATAAGAGAAGAATCTTTTTAGAATAAGACAAAGTGCCTTTTTTGAATAGTTTGCAGAGATGGGAAAGATTTATTATTACTGATCCTTAGAATGTTTCATTATTCGAAGAAAAGAATGTCATTTTGTAAAACGTAGGAAAAAAGTCTCCCCTTCACTGAACAGGTAGCAAAGATAGTTGATGATACAGCACCCCTGTTTTTTTTGCGGCTACTTAAATGTCCACTTAACTGTATTCATGTGAGCAGACACTTAGCTACTCCCCTTTTCATGAAAGTGGATATTACTACATATGAATTTGATTTACTCCCTTTAGCCACCTTTTTTGCATATATAACTCCTGTGAAAGTCATTTTACCTTCCTAGAATGAAGCAGAAACATAACACTTTAATTATGAATGTTAGAGTTAAAAAAAGTGGCTGAATGTGTTTTTCTCAATAAAGACTCTGTTTTAAAAGTCAGAAGTTATGAATTCATAGAGTGGTTTCTAATTATATGAGCTATTTACCCTAAATGAAGATCTACAACGTTTCTGAGAAATCCTCAACAGTAAGAAATAATATTTCTTTGCTAGCTTGTCTAAATCTCTGTTATCTTCCTGTATCAGCGTTGTTGTTTTCAAACGTGCCACAGTATTTGAATACAAATATATTTTCTTCCCTTGTTTACTGCTAAAAATTTGTTAGTGTGTAACATAGCTTTCTGTTTCCACTCTTTTTAAAGTTTGCTTTTCCTAGCTGCAAAACATCTTGAATGTTTGATAATTAACTTGAAGATCTCTTCCGTGATTATATCTGCTTTAATATTTGTAACATAAATGTGCACAATGCTGAGGAAGAAGTCTAGAATTATTTTATATTTAGTGTAGTGTGCCAAGCCTTGCTGTCAGAAAATTTCAGGAAACCAAAATCTGTGCTAACTAAACTCATGGCAACAGACCGTGAATGTATTTTTAAGCTTAAGAATTTCAGACTTTATGGATCATCCTGGCAAAAACATGGCTTTTAAGTGGGTTAGTGCCATTAGAACAATTAAAGATGCTACAGAAGTATTTATTTGTCATTTTGCAGAGTTAAGCGGAGTAGCCCAGAGAAATACAGTGCGTTTACTGCCCTTTAAGTACTGTATGTACAATTCACCAGGCGTTATAACTATGTGAAATCAGTATCCTTTTAATTAGTAGTTCAGATACCCTTCATGGATAGAATTGCTCTGTTTTCATTCTGCTTTCTCAGACTGTACGTGCTGTTATAGTATGCCCTGTGATTTTCAGTAGATGGGAGCATGCCTATGATCCCACACACATCACATGCTGGGGTTTTCTTCTCAAAGAAGTCGGTGCACTGGAGAGAGGAAGGCAGGGTGGTGTGAACCTAGGGCATCCTGTCAGGATGCAGAGAGGGGCACGTGCCTAGGAAACGCTTCCAGATCCTGTGGGTTAGAGGTAGCTATCACACTAAGTCTACTGATGATCTTAGCCTGCTGATTGCACTAAAAGATGTGAGCTTTGTACGTCCTCTTTCTGGAAGCACAGAAAAAAACAAAGCTACCAAATGTTTTTCCCTAACTGTCCTTTAGGGAGTCCTTTTGGGGAGTTACTTCCTCAGTAAAACTGGCAGCAGTGCTAGAGCTAACAGAAAAATAAAACACAATTTGCTTGGTTTAATAATTAGCTTGCTTGGAACAAGCTCATCAATGTCATCTTAAGACATCATCAGGGAAGGTGTGACAGAAGTTCTGCCTGCTAATAAATGCCAGCTTTGTGCAGCCAAAAGGCCACCAGGAAAGAACTGTGCAGCCCCAGAGTGAATATTAATAGAATACATAAAGCTAATGGAAACTGAAAGTACTTGAAATTATTTTTTAAGAGCAAATGTAAAGATATTTAAAGTAAAAATCTGGTTGAACCAGAGCCTAAGCTGATGTAAATCAGCATAACTATGCCTTTTTCAGTGCAGGTGGTTGAAAACTGAAGACCTACCTCATTTGAATGCCATCTGGAAATCCCTGGTCATTACAAAGCAGAACCTATGCAACTCTATGGAAATTTCTCCTCTGTAAAACCTGAATAGATGTCATGATAACTTATGGTAGCAGCTACAGTGCAGTTAACTATAAAAAAAAGAAGACTCTGTGTAGTGAAGGTGCTGCATTCAGTTGTGCATTCATGGAAAGCATTAATAACATCTCATGTCTGAAATATATAACCCAAATGACACTTCACAATAGTACTAGCTTATGTACATATTTTAGGTGATTGCCAGTCTAAGTTTCCCTTGATACCTTTAACTGCTTTAGACATGCTACCCTGGAAAAGCAATAGACTTTCATTTTGGTTGTTTTTCTGCATCTTAAAGCTGATTTTTTTTCTGCTGTTGTCAGAATGTATTGTCKTCTTCACCCCCTTCCCCACCCCAATTCTTAAAAGTAAATGTTTTAACTAAAAAACCACTGATTTTATTATCCTCACTTTCAGTCAAAAAAGATCCAGGCCCAGCTGAAAGAGCTTCGTTATGGGAAAAAGGATTTGATTTTTAAGGTGAGTTTTATTTCACTATCGCTAGCTAAGGTATTAGAGTTGATGTAATATTGAAGTAATCTAGGAGTGTGATAACTACCTTTATTACTGTAGTTCTAAGGAAAGATTTCCTTCTCACCATACTGAATGAGCTCAAAACACCAAAGAAAGATAATACCATAATGTAATTTCAGAAATATCATCTATTTCAATGGCTTTTTTTGCAAATTACTGTAACAGGGACAGTGCTTTTTATTAAATTGCTTTCTGGAGCAAAGARGAGAAGATCCAAAGCCTAAAAAAAAATCTTTCATCTTTGTCTGTTTCTAAACAGACAGAAGTAGTGGAAAATATATACTTTATGAACATCTGTATTCACATGCTCACATAAAGCAATGTTCTAGTTGCCAGCCAGTGACCAAAATCTATTGCACTATTCCATAGATTCTATACAATATTTTTCATCATTCTGGTTGAACAATGGAATATTTTACAGCTACTAATTCTTTTTTCTCCTTTGATTAGCAGTCCTCCTTTGCAATGCCAATTACTGTTAACACCTAAAACAAAGTTTTACATTTGTGATGAGCTTGAGCAATAGAATATTGCTTAGATCCCTGGATCCAAATTCCTATTATATGCTGAAATATCTTTACTAAAACTGAAGCTTCTAGAAAAAAATGGAATTGTCTTTTGGGTGTACAAGCCATATGAATAGCTGGTCTAGCTCATTTGAAAAAAAAATGCAGAATGTACAGACATTTTGCTGAAGGGTGTCAAATCCCTGTTAACACCTGGAGGAGTTAATCCCTGATGGAGAGGGAGGAGAGGGACTCAGGTCACCTGGCCTGAGGCTGCTAATTGAGTAGTGCTTTTAGTCCCTGCATAAAGGCTGAAGATAAGTAGTCATCTTCAAAGTGGCTAGAACTAAGATTTCTTTTAAAAGTAATTCATCCCAATATGAGGTCCAAATTGCTCTCTGGAAATACTTAACTCTCTCTACTATCTCTCTATTCTATGTAGAGTACTGGAAAGATGTACTAGCACAGGCAGTTTAAAATACATAGTGTGAATCTTTTCCATACAGATGTTGATTCCAAGGTTTTTCTAGAACATTTTTTTCTCATCATAAGGCCCAAACCAGGGGAATAGGTTTAGAGATAACAGATAGGCATTTTATACATCTAATTAATTTTAATACTAGTCATTATTAGCAATTAAATTTTAATACTAGCCCTTATTAGCAAAAATAGCAAATTTATCTTCAAAATAAATTTAGATGTAATTGAGAATGTGAACAGAGGAAAAGATTATATTTTCTAAACCAGCCTGGGTGTAGAGGCTTGCTTTATTTAGCTGAAGTACAATTGTTCAGTACTATTATCTGCTTGTTATCATTATGCTAGTGTGTAGCCGTCCCAAAAAGGGAACTGAGTTATGCGAGATCATGTAGTCATGCTTAACAAGAGAGCATTCCTACCCTAAGCTGACCACCGAAAAAACAGCTTACAGAGGAGGAGAAGGAAAGGATGAAGAAGTGAATAAATTGGCAAAGGCTATATGGCAAATTACTGACATACCTAAAGTGAAATCCTCCTTTTCTTGATTCCTAGTTCAGTAGCCTGTTTAGAGGAACTATCCTCAAGAATGATAATTTAGTAGCTAAGGTATAGAGGTAAAAATCAGGAATTGCTGGGGAAGGGGAGGGAATTAACTTTTGTTATAATGGATGTGATGCTGATAGTGTGAATGTGATTAGAAGTGGGTCTTATCTAATGGACTATGGATGCTTGCACCATAGGCTTCATTTTTAATCTTTGGCAATTCAGTATTGCAGCTGGAATCAAGGAAATTCAACCTGTTCTAAAGAAGATGCATATATTTGGCCACATGAATTTTGCCTTAAACTTTATCTACACTGGACAGGTATAGTTCTTGAGGGATATAGGGATACTAGGGCCATCAGCTCAAATGTAGAGCCCAAATTAAGTAGGATGAATCCAGCTCCAAATGCACTTACCTGCAAAATAGGGAAAATGTTTAGGGAAATCATGAAGTAATATAACTAAAAATGCTTTAAGAACTTTAGATGGAAGGTGTTGATGAATTGTTACATGGATTGTGAAGTTCCGCGTATTGAGAAGTACAGCTTGTTACTTAGGCAAAGAGTTGAAATATCTCTTGACTGTGTGCAATTGTGTGTGTGATTGACTTCCTGATTTGCTCTTTTGATATATCCTTTATGTGTCATCAGAATTGTCTTTGTAGGGTTTATTTGTCTGTCTTTTTCCTGACTAAAGTAAATAATTTTTGGTTTCTGAAGAAAACAGAATACCAAATTTATGCTGGCCTCCTAAATATTCATGTGAGATCTAGGAAACAGTAGGTTCAGTATGCTGTTTTGCATGTGTTTCAGGTCTGAAGTAAGACATGCTAAATAGAATAGAATCCCTTTGGTATAGGTTGGAGAGACGTTTAAATGTCTGATCTGAGAGAGGCTGCTTAGAACAGGTGGTATTTTATTTCTAGCTGCTTTGATACCTGCAACTAGATGGATTTTGTGCTATTATTGCTGTGAAGGCTGTTCTGAGAAGTTCTGATTTTTTCCTGATAAAAGATCAATATTGTGGATGGATAGTCTTCTGCCAGTACAGAGCATGAACAGTGTGCAGTGAACTCCTGGCTGCAAGTTACTACCATGTTCCACAACTTCTACCCTTTCACCTTCACACTTTTTCCCTACCCCATTAAATCTTAACTTAGGCTTTCTGTGTGCCTCATTGAGGAGTTTAGGGAATTACAATCTCTGTATAGCTGAGACTGTTTCAAACTTCCCATGACACTTCCCCAGAAGGATGTAAACTTCAGCCTGTAAGACTTCAAAAGGGCACGAGGGAGTACTACAGTCTGTGCCCATTAGCGTGTTGCTTTCTCTGCTGAAATTAATTGTCAAGATCTGCGGGATAATAGTAGTGGTTTTTTTTACATGATCAACATCTACCAGAAACTAGTTCTTACTGAGCCTTAGCATCTTTTAACTATTATTGCCCATGCCTTTCTGTACTGATTAGAGCTTTGGGGAATAAGTGGGAGAGGAACAGGAGGAGTGGAGGGCAGGGGGAAAGACAGCTTTCTCCCTTAATACTCCAGTGAATAGTAAATTATGTCTACTTTTAACATCATTGTGTGACAGTAACTTATCAAGTGGTAGTAAATAAAACAGGAGTTTATTATATTTGGCATTTATATAGCGTTCTTATATATTCAAAGTGTTTTATGACCTAACTGATTACTTATGTGGCATATATGTGGTATAATGCCATGCGACAGATAACTAGAGGGAGACACTTTTGTGTTAAATGATGTGCTTAAGGCTATTGAGGTTGTCGGTATCTCTATTGTGATTAGTATTTAAGTTCCTGTTTCCTGGTCCAGTGTTCAGTTCCTTAACACATGCTGCATAGAAACCTTAAATAGTTGACAGAAGAGAAGAATAAAGAATAATTAATAACAAATTTTCAGTCAAGCTCTTTAATTTTACGGCTGCGTTTGCACAATGCATAACCTCAAGTAGGTACCTACAAACTCTGAATAATTATAATACCTCTAAGTACTAAGTAGTATGATATCATCAGCTCAAACTTGGGCTTGTCTTTTGCAACCATTTGCAGACCTATATGAAAAAGAGAAGGCAGATTAAAAATAATGTTTTCTTGAATGAAATTCAGTCAGAGCACGTTTCAAGAAAGTATCCCTGTCTGGGAAACACCTGAACTTATCTTGTAGAAGAAGACAAAAGACATGTCTGAAGACTTAACTAAACCTGTACTTATGAGTGTGCCGTTTATATTCAAAACCATTTTCTAAATTCTTTGAACCACATAGTGCTACACCAATCAATTCATTATTGGGATATGTGAAATTCATTTTAAACCATGCTCTTGATATGGTAAATAGACTCTAAGAAAGGCAAAATAATGTGAAATTGTTTTCAGATCGTACTGACTGGATGTGGTAAATATTTATACCATTCCTCCCCCTAAAGTAAAACTGATGCTACCATATGTGTTTTCCTCCTTATTGGGAGTAGTTAATTACATGCCACAGTAGACCTATTTCCTGGAGTTGCAAAATACTTATTTCTGTGACGTAGACTGTGTTGTTCTGCATTCCCTACAGAGAAGGAGGTGAAGTGATTACAGATGAAAAGACCTGACTTAGGAGTGAACTTGTATGTTAACCATTAAAATTTAAATGACATTGTTTAAAAAAATAGATTTAGTATTTTTAAATCTTTGATAGTCTTTTACAGAATTGTTTTGCATGCTCACACTTGTGCAAAGAATTAGAAGTTTAAGGTTTTCCAATACAATTTTGCTAACTACTTGAGTACAGTTGGTGGTCAGGTTTGGCCCAAATCCAGCATTTCACAAATACACATTCACTTCACCCATGACTTCCACCCTTTTGAATTAATATTGCTATCAACTACAGAATTCAGCTGGCCTTCTATGTTTGAAAAATGAGTCCATTATAACACATTTTAAAGGGTTCTTCATTATGTTTAAAGAACTGTAGAACTTTTTTTCTTAAAAAATGCATTCTAAAAAAGCTACACTGTTTTCCTAAAACATTATTTATATATTAACTTATTTAGCACAAAAAAGGCTCTTACTTTGTTGTTGCTTTTATATTCCCCCGTAATGCTAAACATAATCTCTTTAGCTCAATGTTTAAAGAAGGAGATAAGAGGAGGCTGAGCGCAGGTGCATACAGGCCTGTTATATCAACTTCTCTGAGAGAATCCCACAACTCCTCTCACTTTCAGGCAGGATCTCTAGCCTGTAGCGCATTTATGCAGTTAATRTGTTTCCTCAGCGCCTGGATCTTCTGTGACCTTGCCTTGGAAACGTAGCAAAGCTGCGTAGGAAAAGACAGAAAAAAGCTAGTATAAAATAGCTGTTAAAAACATAATGTAATGCAACGCGTCAGATTAGATTTTTCACAAAGATTTTACACCTGTGACTCTATTAGAGATGAGAAGTTTTATAAGCTACAGGCTGACTTCAGCACATTAACTGAATAACAATTAAGTAGTATCTGGAAGAAGAAACTTACAGATTATTACCCACTTAATGTATACCATTTATAAGGATACTGTTTTGAGAGAATAACTCTCCAAAACATCATATATGAAAATGTCCTCTAACAATTTTCCTTTAACTTTGACAAAAATGTCATGTTGAATGAGAAGAAAGTAGCAAATTGCACCTCTTTTTAATTATGGTTTTTATTTGTTATATTTTGTGATTTTTCTATGCTATCAACTTAATCTTACCAGTCTACTGTGGCTTGTATGTTATTCTTTGATAATTTTATTAGGAAAAACAGGATCATTTTGCTTTGGATTGCATTTATTTTCTTTAAAAGCCTTTACTTTTTTTTAGAAGGAGAAAGACGAACCAAACAAAAATATCCACGATACAAATGCAGTCTGATAGATCATAAAATTAAAAGTCTGAAAATATTCTTACAGCTTTTTCATATTAAATAGAAGGAATGTTACCTCATAGTTAATGAGATAAATAAAAAATTCTTCTACGTATGTCGCAATTCCATCAGCACATGTTCAGTTCTGACAACGATGTTTTCTTAGGGACTATGGAAAATGGAAAGGATCTTGCTGGTCATTTATTCCATATTCTCTTACTCCAAAGAAGGTTCAGCTGTGTCTGTGTTAACATTTCACAATGTTTATCTGATTTGTTCTTGGAAAACTCCAACAGTTCAAACTCTATGTACTTACCTGGTAGAAAGGTTTTCTTATATCTATCTTGAATTTGCTTTCCTGAAATTGAATCTGGCTAGTTATCTTGATAATTCCCATAGACTTGCCAAGTAGTTTTTTTTACCTTTCCTTTACAGCAACATTTTACATCTTTTGAGATTATTATCCTGGGTCTCTCACATTGTTCTCGTTTTATAGATTAACTTTTTGGTTTTTGGAGGGTTTTTTTGTTTTTTTCCCCCCGGTTTTACTTTCCAGGATATGTTTGCACACCACTAGCTCTTCCTGTTATTTTCATCTGAACCTGTTTCCTTTGGTGTTTGTCCTTCTGGGGTGCCCTAAAATGGACACTGAGGTCCAGCTGGGGGTTTCTCTCATGCTGAGTGGAGTAAAAGTATCTTGCAGTCTGTACCCGCAGCGTTCCTTGCCTTTCCCACAAGTGCATGGCATGTTGAGTGGTGATATCATCCTGAGTCATTCATCCCTGCTGTTTGCTGTCCTGTATCTGTTTTATTGATTATTCCTGCCTATGTTTAGTATCTTATACTTGTCTTTAGCAAATGCCATCCTATATTCAGACTGTTTCTCCAGTTTGTCAAGATAAATTTAGACAAAGTCTGTCTTGGTGACACCAAGTTCTGACTTGATGTCACCAGCATATTTAATGAGTATATGTTTAATTTATTGTTCAGCTCATGAATGATATATACCAAATAATACTCTGTCCACTAAAAAGGTAGTTTGTTTGATTAATTTTTTTCAGTACTTTTCCAGAAATCAAAGTTGTACTAATGACCTGTAAGTCATCAACTTCTCCTTTTCCCTCTTTCTGAAGATGGGTATCACATTTATTGTTTTCCAGTCTTTGGGTTCTTAATCCAGTCTCTGCAAACTCTGTAAGTAACTAGTATCTTGGAGCCAAATACTACTTCCAAAACCACAAAAGTGATTATGTGCAAACATAACTAATAGAAAATGGCAAGGTGAAAACTCGTATCAACCTGTAATTAGATGGACTCATATCAGATAGAAAAATGATCTTTTACTGATTTGCCTAAAAATTTAGGACCATACCTAAAAAATAACTTACAGGTACTGAGTATTACAGCATATAAATTTGGCTGAAAAAGCAGAGAAAAGAATATTAAACATCAACCCTCAGAGCAAAATTAAAAAGAATTTTGAGAAGAGAGGCTTAAGTAATACTGTTTGTCAAAGAATGTAATCTGCCCCAGACCTTGGTAGATGACCTCAATAGTAGTATTCTGAGTAATTATTTCAAACTGTGATTTGTTCTTTTATAGTGATGGGCTTGGAGTATAGGAAAAAAGCATCATGACTGCAAGCTTTGCAAAATGTTTTTCTTTGTCTTTAGCTCAGGAATTATTACCTTTGTGTTGACCTTACTAAAGATTTCTGAGTAACAGATTGAGTGATGTGGTGGTATTTGGACCTTAGGCGCAGATCAGGTTCTCTATGAGCCCAGAAGGCAGCACTTAGGGAGTTGTTTGCATTYGATACTCTGGTTCCATTTGTATACACTGGTTTGTGCCAAGTCTGAAAATAAGATTGATGACACTTGTCTTTTGAATCATTTGCAATACAGGGTAATTACACAATCAACAAAGTTATATGTTTAATAGCTTAATTAGTAATTAATGATGATCCACAAAAGTTATTGTGTCTGGTGATGTGTGACAGCCAGGAGCACTTTGCTGAGGAGAGTCAAATTTTCTTGTTGCAGTGTTATAACATATAGTTATTATTCTGAAGACTTGCTTGAAAACAGATGTATTTCCTTCAGGGAGTAGCCTTGTTTGTTGAAAGTCATCCTTAGCTATGATAGGGGAAGAAAATTGTAAATGTTCTCCTCAAAGCCACTGCAGTGATGGAGGAGGGCCTGGAAATGTATTGCAGATTTTGCTCATGTTTGAAGTGGTTGTTAGCTATATGCAAGTTAGTCTATTTATCTGTGGATTTCTATCATATCCTAATTTTAGAGAATTCAGCTTTTGCTGTTTGAGAATAGCAGGACTGAATATGAACTTTGTGCCAGGGTTTTCTTGCTCATGAACCTGGAGGAGCACATCCTGAGGTGGATGAGTGAGGAGTTAGGCTGTGCAGGGTTTTATTGTTGGATATGTCAAGAGTGAGAATTTATGTTTTCTTTGAGTTCTAAGATAAGATATTGTAGGGTCTTCCCTGTGGTATTTCTACCCTGTAGTATGAGTGTTGGTCTTACAGTCTTCATGGTTTTGGATTCCTATGTCTCTTGCTGCATGGGATGATTCAGTCTTAGAGACTTCTAGATTTTTTTTTCTTTCCAAGTGAGAAGGTTTACAATGCTACTTATTGTTGTTTATTAGACTCTTTTTTTTCTTGATCTATTCAGCACTTTTGTACACATTTACATCTGTAGTTGAATTTTGTCTGCTATTGGGCGTTCAGCATAATTTTGTTTCCCAGGTTCTTATCAGTGATTTGTATTTGGAAGTGGTTACTTTTTGGATGTAGAAAAATGCTATAAGATGGGATGCTATTTAATTGTTTTTTTCCCAGTAAAAGTTGAGGCCCTTGAAAGAGACAATGTAGATTTGGTTAATAGATTTTAAGGATACTACGTAAATATCTGTGGCTGATGTTCAGTTGGTCAGTGGTGTTGTGATTACTTTTCAGATAGCTATCTTGTTGAGAAAGTATACTTAGTTCAGCCCATTTCTTCATCTTGTATCACATGGTCTTTTGTTGTTGTATGGTGAGTGAGAACTTTCTGTTTTTGTGAAGCCCAAGATGATTTTTTTTTATTTGATTTTAATTTGATTTCTTTTGGAGTGGGTCAGGTGAAGAAAGTGGGTTCTTGCTTTTTTTTTTTTTTTTCCCCCCCTGAATTCTCTTGAATAGTTGCATTGTGTATTTGTATTGCTTTGAGACAACTGTATGTAGCAGGTCTTATGTAGATTATGTCCCTTTTGCTAAGGAAGTAGATGTCACTGTTAACCTTGGCATCTTCTTATGGTTACATGTTTTCTGTCTAAATTGTCATATTTTAGTATCTTGTTTATTGTTATTATAATGTTAGAATCGCTAGTAGTGGTTTAATATAACACAGGAGGAGCCTGAGGAGCTAGATGGAATTGGTTGTTGAAAAATACTTACAATACTGTTTGCAGACATTGGAAGTTTTAAAATATAAAGAGATAAGTGACATCCAGAAGGTGCAGGGATGTCAGCATATATGTTTGCTGGTAAGAACATTAGATTATATTTTTGTAACTTTTTCTAAGATGACAGCTGACTTCACCTGCCCTCTGACCATCATTATTCTTTAATAGTAGCCAATTTGGTAATGTTCTTATTGAACCAAATGTCCTTCTACTCTTCTATTTCTTTAATAGTTTCATGTAGTGTTGGAAAACACAGGTTTGCAAAATGCAAGTATCATTTCAGTACTTCGTAATTGACATCTATTTAGTATGTTGTTAGAGAAGTTTTTTTATAACAGTCTTGAGCATTAAAAACTGTTATAACATTTTTGATGAACTGAAAAATCCAATTTAAAAAATTTCTGTATAGCCCTGAGGAAGTGCCTTAAGAGTATGGACTTGCATTAGAAGTTAATGTAATCCTTAATAGCCAGTCTGCATTACTGTGTGAGACAAGGCTGCTCTGTAGCCAGCATGAGCCAAGGTTACTTAAATAAATTTGGCAGCAGCAGCTTTACGTTGAACTGGCAGCATTTACCTGTCAACTTACAGACCTGATCCAGCTCCCACTAAACCAAGGATTTTTGCCGTTGATATCAAAGTGAAATGGATCAGGACTCAATGACTGACATTTTCCTAGTCATCTAATTCTAATAACAATTCTGAGTGTGGCCCAGGAGGGTTGAAAAGTTTTAAAATGTTGCTACTGTGAAGCACTGAATAAGTCCAAACTACCCAAAAATCAGCGAAAAAGTACAACTCAGAAAGAAATATAAGAAGCTGAAAGATGAGCCAAAGCCTTGTGTTGTGTAAGCATGTAACAGGAAAAAGAGGGAGTGTTTCTTATGAAAACTCTTAATTTGGATCCTGGTGTTCCATATAGCAAAATGGGGCAAAGAGTCGGAATGAGTGATAGTGATGCCGGCTATGTGCTCTGAAAGTAATTGTAGGGGCATAGTCATTTTTCTTCAGTGTTTAAACTTCTGCAGTGATAGGTACTGCGGCAATTCCTGAGAAAAATGTTTTCTTCTGAAAAATTAGAGCCGAAGACTCGCTGACCCGTGCGTTGCATTGCCGGACTCGCGGGGATTTGCCCCGGGGGCACCGGAGGAGGGGGCGCGGGGAGCCTGCCCGCTGCGGGGAACGGCTCGGCAGGGCGCCGTGGCCCTGCTCCCAGGGCTGCCGTCAGGAGCTCCATGCTTCCCGGGGCTCCCTCGCCCCTCCTGGCTCCGGCGCTTCTCCCGTCCGGGGCCAGGAGCTGTTCCTCTCCAGCATCGCCTAGAGCGCGGTGGTGCGGCTGCTCCCAGTGACGTCGGCTTCCTGTCGCAGGCGGCTGTGAACACATCAGCCAAATCAAAGAAATAAAGCTTCGGTCAGGTGTACCTATTATTTGAGCATGTAGTGCTGCATCGCTTAGCCTGCCTGTTGCTTGGTCCCGTTTTTCTGAGATAGTGCTGAAAGCAAATTCACAGCCACCTATAGGAAGGATATTTATGATCTGCTATAGAAAGTTTGCAAAATAAATAAAGTAAATTTAATGCTCATTTTGATTTTTTTTAAACTCTGCGTTATTGTTTGTTGACAGATTTGAAGCCACTTTGTAATAATTGATGAATATGCTGGTTTTTAATGAATATTGTATGTGTTGGGTGTTTTTTGGCTTTATTGGTTAGCTGAATATGAGGTAATATTTTCACACTTAAAAGTTTTAAGATAGTTGTCTCTTGACAAACACTTGTAAGTTGAGTGGTATTGCCAGGAATATTAGTTCTGTTTCTGTATTTATTTATTTTCCTGGGTGGCATATCCTTTTGGGAGGAAAGGTCCAGGCCTAGAAAAAATCCCCCCAAAACCAAAAAGTTGTAGCCTCTGGCAAGATCTGAACTAATCCTTCCTCAAGAAAAAGGAAGGAGATGTTTGCAGCACACTACTGACAAAGGTATAGAGCATACTGGTATGCTTAAAATGAATTTTAAAATGTTTAGCCCCTCAGTGTTTGTTTTCTTACTGCTGGCATGGGCAATATAATTCTTTAAAGAAAGCTGACATTGAAAACAAAGAGCAGCAGGTTGCTGTAATGAAGTGGACCTGTTAGCACTTGGAAATAACAACTAGTACGTAACATAGGGTATTCTGGCTTGATCTGAAGGGAGGAAAATCCACCACAGGACATCTTTTTAAAAAAAAAAAAAGAAAAGAAAAGAAAAAAAAACATAGGAACATAGGAACATAGGTTAGTGATATGGCTCTCTGTTTTGTGCATATTGTCTGAGCATGTTGTGCTTCTACAGAAAAACAGATCTTTAGGTAAAGCTTGAGCTCTTTAGTAAAACTCTAATGAACTGTGATTTTGCTTAATCATAACTATTTTTTTATGTGAAGGAAGAACATGAGGGTGGGAAAAAGATACCATTTGGTGAGGAAAAGTGAAGTTTCCACTAATAACAAACACAAAGGTCTTAATTTCCTTTTTAGTGCACATCCATAATAGTCACTAATGAGAGATGAAACCATTGCAGCAGTAATTAAGATCAAGAAAATGTACAGTCTGTGAGATTTTGGAGGAAATGATGTTTTTAACTGGCTTTTTTCTTTTTCTTGTAAGCGCTTAAAATAAAATTCTGCTATTTTGCTGAATATCTGGTTTTAGCTGCACAGCTGATTAAATGGTATAGCTGCCAAAAAAAAGTGTTATTCTCAATTACACTCAACATCTTGTGCTACAGTAAGTAGGACAGTTCAGAAGCACAAAGTGTATATGCTTTTCTGAGATACAAATAATGCCTCCAGAATAACCACAGTAGAATTCTGGTTTACTGGATGATTCATTCAATATAAGCAGTTGTCCTAGTTTCCGGTTAAGTGGTTTCCAATTAGGAAGTTGTCCCAGTTAGAAAATATAATTATAATAAATTATAAAATAAATATAATTTATATAATATAATTATATATATAATATATTCTATATAAATATTATATAAAATATATAAAATTATATAATATGTTATATATAAATATAATTACATTATCTTTTTTTTTCTTAAACATTTATTGAAGGACTATGTGGAAAAACTAGAGTTCATAATATCCCATCTATTTAACGTGTGTTTAAACATCACTTAGTCAATCATTTTTTCTATTTAAGCAGAATGTATCATAATTTTGTCCTCAAAAAGCAGTAGTTGTTGGTATTGAATACAAAGGCTTGAAAAGTTTCATAGTAAGCAACCAAATAAAATCCCAGTTCTTTATGTCTGAAGAAAACCCAGGCATGAATGTGTTCATCTCTGCGTGTGTGAGGAATCCTTCTAAGGCGAAGCTGTTACCTAGCCTTTTCTGGCAAAAATACTTTGTTTTGTTTAGGGAAAATGAAAGGAATGGAATATTTTTTTCCTCTTTATTTTAAATAGTTAGCAGTTAAAAACAGCAAAAACCCCACCACCATTTAGTTCTTATTCCACATTGAATGGCATGTTGCATGAAGTTCTAAAAATGCTAGAAAGCTGCCTTAAAAATGTTCATCAACTGCCCTAACAGCTGTGCTATTTCTGTAATATCCGTACAATTGATCCTAATCACTCACATGGTATGAAAAGACCCTTAATTATTCCAGGAATGGAATGGAGTCCTTGCCCGCTCCTTTGTTGCTGGTGGTGTGGCCTTGACTTTGAGAGAGAAATTTGAACATCTCAACTATCTATATTATATAGCTGCGATATTTATAAATTCTTGAAAATTCAAAATCATTGTCCCAAAAACATGCAGGTACTGGTTTTGCATTATTTGACATAGATGCAGAAATTCACTTTGGTCTCAATTATTAGCTATAAATAAATTCCCTGTCACCTTGGAATTCTCTCCATCTGCTTGAGGTCAGATTAATCTTTTGCTTTTTTTTCTTTTTGTATCTATGTCTGGAAGACTCTAAATATGTGCATTTTGTGTAATATAATTCACAGTGAGTAAAGGTAAGTACATTTATTTGAGTTAGTAAAATGTATTTCACTGACAGTAATTGCTCAGTGCATTCTTTTAGAGAATGAAGAACTGATTTATCTCATTATTTCCTCTGTAAGGGCTTGATTCTTCAAGCATGTCTAAGAGAAACTTATTTTCCTGGACTATACTTATCAAAGAACTTTTAATCCTTATCAAAATGAGCCTTTTGTAGTCCTACCAGTTGGTATCTTGTCCTTGTTCTTTATTCAGTGTCACAGCTATATTAATTGAATTAGACTCCTTAAAAATCCTTTTAATTAAAATAGCAGTAAAACTGCTGCAATATGAATTCAAGTTTGATAGATGATTTTGAAAACTTGCCAAAAAAAATTGATCATTCTACAGTCTTGGGACTAAGATGTAAATAGCACCACTTTCAAGTGAGCGGTTCATTATTTCCAAAAAAAGGGCATTTTAATGCAAGGATTTTATTGTCGCTTTGTGTCAGTTGGATTGATATCACTGGCCAATTGGCTTAGTAATCTGTGATTAAAATAAATTTACATGAAAGATGCAGATAAAATCATTCTATCAAAATATTACTGTGGTACCAGAAGTAAGTATAGGGCTTGATAACTGATGAATTAAAAAAGAGTTTGTAAATAGATATTAGCCTGTCCTTTTGGATGAATACCTTTTCACCACAAACTGGGAATATTTTACTTGATGCAAGTGGTGTGGTTACGGTGTATTAGATTTATGTTCTTTCTTCTAAGGAGGGTTGTGAATGGCAGGCACGGCACCACCTAAAGAGGTTGAACACTTTGCCTTCACCTTGATTTTTCATATGGTTCCTGTTTCATTGAGTACAGTATATTACACAGCACATGAAACATGTAGCTTTAGCTCTGGTATTCCACTGATTTGAACCATAACATAGGTGATGCTGAATGAAAAAGTGGTCTAGTTGTCCAGCCCACACCTTGTGGAAATCAATCATCCTCCATGTAATTTCGATCTTTTAGCAATATACATCCTCAGAGATGCCGTCCTGGCCTTTCATTGATCAAGTAAATGTTATTTTGAATAATTAAATTTTAAATGGCATTTGAAAATATTTAATTCTATCTACTATTTTTAAATGTAGTTTCTTATTAATGAAAACATGTATTAATTTATATAAATGTACTGTAGTAAAATATTTTGAATAACAATAACTAAAATGTTAATGATGTGAGAAATTATTATTGTATTATCTAGTGAGAACTGTCTCTGTGTCAGATATAGCCAAGTTTGTTGTTCAGTCTTTCAAACACTGATTGGGACCATGCTTATTGTGAGTGTTATCTTATAACTATATTTAGTAACATATGTGGTTTTGACTAATGAAACTGAATACTCGGGTAAATCCACAGATAAAGGTCTAATCCTGTTTCAAAATGCAAGTAAATTCTCTACAGGGGCAGGAAACTCTAAACGCCAGGCTTTTGTCATTTGATCAGCCTATATATAAGCTTTCAGTACAGCCTTTGTCTAATGCTAATAACTGTCACTTGCAGTATATACTGAGGACTGCCGTCTTTATAAGCTCTACTATATTAACTATAATTAATATTACTAATTACTATATAATTAATATAACTAATATTAACTATAAGTGCTGGTGTGTGCTGGAAGTGCTTCAGCATTGCCCCAGCACAGGGCTGGAGTTGACCATGTTTTGCGGGGCTTATGCTAAAGAATGTTTCTATTTTGTGGCTACTGGTTAAGCTGCGCTGCAGCCTGCAGAGCGCGCGTGATCTCGGAGGATCTGGCAAGGAAGTAGCATCTGCCTGGGGAGTCCCTCAGAAACCTGGCCGGGGCGAGTGGCGGTGAGGGAAGGGGAATTGGTGCTTGCGAATATTTGATCGAAACTAAAATTTGGTGTTCTTTATAACTGGTAAATTAGAACTTTATCTAGTTATTTTGTGTGCAAATAATGTGCATTAGCTAACTAGCATTTCAGACAGAAAGGATAACTAGTCAGTCCAGAGTCTTTCTCTACGGTTTCCTTCATAAACAGGAAAAGCAACTAGTGAGCTATCTGGTTTTGGAAGTACAACGGTAGAAATCTGTAACTTATTCCTTTTGGTTGCATGATAATGTTCTATTACATGATATTACAGGAAGCAGGGAGCTCCTACTTCCTTAAAACACAGAGTTCTTGCAACGAATGTATCTCCCTAAAGCAAAAATTCTGTTTAGTTTTATCTTGTTTCTAGAGAAGGGAAGAGGAGAGACAATCATTACCTTTATTTACTGAGTTTTAAAAGTATCTCCCAAACTCTTGCACTCAATATATTGCCTACATACTGTGAGAAGCCAGATCTCCTCCTGAAGGAATGTAAAAGAAAATAATATGATGTAATATAAAAAGCAAACAGTCCTTGTGTGTATGGTTCAGACTAGTTGCCTGACCCTGCCTTCAAACCCAAGTTTCCTAAAATGCATTTTCACTATGTAGTTGCATAATTAACTGGTCTTGTGGATTTTTGCTTTCATATCTCCAGGGAAGGAGATGGAGAAACAAATATGGAGTTAACCCCTTATTTGCCAGTAGACAGACCAGTAACCTTTGACGAGGAGTCTGCACGCATGAATGTTTGGATATATTCCAGTTTCTCTAGTTATGTTAAGGTTAACATCTCAATGCTTAAAACTACAAAATAGTGTTTCAAATTACAAACAGAAGATTAGATAAATTAAAAAAGGAATTTAAACTGTTAGCATGCTTGGAAAAATCAAAGTGGTATTATTATAAATACTTTATAGGATGGAATTATTTTTCATACTGATGTTGARATTAAAGAGTAAACTTGCATTCACTTAAGTGGAAGAGATTTGAGCCCAGTTCCCACATAGAAATACACTTTTTCTCAGGAAAAAAGTATCCCTTGAGGCCTGGTTGTTTGGCAAGGAATTCTGACCCAATTCATATACATTATTTGTAAAATTTAAATCCTTTCCTCTCTCACAGGCACTGCATGAAAAATTATGGGAAAAAACTTGTATTGTAGATTGTATCATCTTTTTCTTGTTTATTCCCACAGGCACAACAACTAACGGATCTGGAGCAAAAACTRGCAGTTGCAAAAGATGAATTGGAAAAGGCAGCCCTTGACAAAGTAAGAAGTATAACATAATGTAAGCGTGTTTATCAGCTATGAATATTTCAATGTAATTTGACAAAAACAAATGAAAGTCTTGCAAAGATTTAGATGCATGCTTAATTGTACGTACGTGGGAGTAATTGCACTGAAGTCAGTGGGCCTAATTATAATGCAGGAAGTTAAGCACAACTGCAAAGTTATTTAAGTGGAGGGCAATCAATTTGGAAAGAAACATCTCGAAGACCCATAGCAAACAGCAGGCTGAGATCCTTTGTGCACTGAAGTACACTACAGAGAAGGTGCCTGTAGCTGATATGATTTTTTGTTTGAGACTTAGTCGTAGTTCCAGGTAAGATGCACTATAGAAATACATAAATCTGTTGGGACTGAAAAGACTGCAGGAATTTAAGTTTTCTGTCTGCAGAGCGTGGCCTGCTAACGTCAGGGCTCGCAACGGGGAAGCGGTGGAGAACCGGGCAGGGGGGAAAGCCAGAACACGTGCACTCCTGTGCGCAACAGTGAAACGTTCTTCTAGATGTAGGGTAGCTGGGGAGAAAATGTGGTGCAACAGGGAGGTGATTTGTCAGCTGCCCATACCACAACAGGAAAAGGGGCTTAATCTCCTCAGCCTTCGCAGGTAGGTCTGAGTCTGCCTGTTGATGTAGTTTGTGCAATGGGACCATCCTGGATGCTCAGCTGCGGATGACATCACCCCTTCACGCAAGAGTGAGTAACCTGGGGTAGCCAGCTGCATCTGAGCCTAGCAAGGGTTGCTTTCCTTCCTAGCACGCAGGTGCATGGAGAAAGAACGTGCTGTCCCCTAAACTCAGAGCAGTGGCTCCATCTAGTACGGAGGTAGGGGGAAAAGGAAACTGAAGGGATTTTGAATTTTTTACCAACTGTTCTTGTGTGTTGAGAGTCCAGAAAATGTCCTATGAATTTTGATTTACAGGCCTTATTTTTTTTCAATAACTTTTTCCACAGCAAATCCAAAATTCTTGGATAATATTTTCTGACTATAAATGGTTGATCCAAAAGTGTTTCAGTTTTTCCATTAAATATTTGAGAAATATACATCTTGATGAAATTTCTAACATTTCAATTTCAGCTCTTTACTGAATGAAATAAAATATTGAGCATGGAGTAGTCTCAGTAGAATGAAAATTCTGAATTTGAATTTCTGAGGTCTTTTAAGAAGAAAGTCTTGTTGAGAAACCAATTCTGGACTCTTATGACTGTCAAAATTAACCATTTTAATAAATTTAGAATATCATTCTAAATTCTCAATTGAAATTATTCTGTTTTTCTTTTTTTTCTTTTTTCCAAGAAACAGGAATTCAAAGTTTTTACCACTTAGGGCTTTTATGTGCACATTCCTTATGTTTGTTTTCTGTTAATTGACATGATTGTTTTGTTTTTACATGATGATGATGTATGCCAAAAGAAGGAATTGAAGAGACAGGAAAAAAATTCAACATACTACTAAAGACTGTTTTTTATGTTTGGTTTTCTAGTATTTTCAGGTTCTGTTAGAATTAAAACAAACAAAAAAAAAGAAAGTATATATTTTTATATATACCACACACTCAAAAATCTATATACATATATGTATATATAAAAATATATATACATACACCTCTAGTACTAAAGCATTTTATTTTGATCTTCAGTGCTGCARTCACTGAAGTCACCTTCTTAGCTGAGGATTCACCTTCAGCATTGCAAATTGTCACCTTTGTAAGTGGTGTTCACAGTAGCAACTACCCAAACCTGTGTGCTGAATTTCTGGTGGTACATCATGTGTTTCTTGTTAGTACACTGAACTGAGCTGCTCCACAAATTAATCTAAAAATGAAGCATGTTCCTTCTTTGCATGCGTACACACTCACAAGCATGCACACTCACTAGTGCTAATCTACTCTCTGTGGCAATGACAAGAGAACAATGCTTGCAGTAATATCCTCTAAATATAGTTGTTCATTATAATGCAGACAGTGGTGAAAGAGAAGGCAAAGAACATTTGACATCAGGAACTTTTAATGAGAATACTATTGAGGAATGCAGTCTGCAAGTTAAAAGGGAATTGCAGCAAACCCAGCTGACTTCTCTGATCCTCTCTTTCTTTCCTATTAAATAAAATAAGATTATAATTTAGGGCATGATTTCGGTTCTGTAAGTCTATAGGCTGACCGGAAGGCTGGTGTCATATTCTGGTAAATTATCATCAAGATATTCTTTGGATGGCATCATTGCTCACATGCTGTGAAAATGCAGTGGCAATGGAGCTGGCAAAGGGAGTTAAAAAAGCAGCGCAAATGAAGGCAGAAGATAAACTTCATATCAGTGGAATTGTGAGATAGTTTTCTGAGACTGAAAGTACCCATGCTTGGCTAGTTCTAACTGCAGAGTAATAAGACCATTTAAGTTGCAAGCACCTTTTCCTCCTGTTTGAGAGCTTTTCTGTATGAACTAAAAAGAGTTAGGATGGCCAATGCTCCATCCGTATCTTCAGCAGAGACTTGCTCAGCTGTTTTGACAGTGTTAGCACAGGCAGTGTCAGCTAAAGGAATGGAAACAATGTACAAAGCAATGTATGCTTTTGGAGCATGAACTGTATTTGAAATGAAGAATTGAGCCATTGAGTCTCAAGCTGTGCCTTTAAATGAACATTTTATTATATTTTTCAGAGATTTCAGACCTTTTTGTTAAATATTTTTCTTAAAAGTTGCTCGTGCTGACAGTGGACTTAGTGTCTCTCATAAGTATATTTACACGACAACAATTTTCTAGTGCCAGTGATGAACCTGTGAAAGATGGAAATTCTTTGCATTACCACAGCCCAAATTATTGTATATTGAATTCATCAATGTAACAAGAATATAAATGGATCTGGCGAATATGAAAACATGTATCTATCAGATATTTGAAGTATTCTGACTGGCAAACAGCCTACTGTGACCAACAAGCAGTCGGGTATTTCAAAGATTATTCAGAACTTGGTAAAATGACGTCCTTGGTTCCAGTTGTGTTTCCTTAAGTTTATTTCGTGCCGACAGCCTAGAGGTCTCCTAGCAGCGTAGTCGGGTTTGAACTTTGCTGCCTCCAGGATGAAAACAAAATAATGTATTCTGCTTTTACCTTTCAGATCAGCAAAATATAATGCAGTCACCAAGGCAGAGGAGGTGTGGAGGGCAGGGCAGCAGGATGAGAGGACTAGAAGTTATTTAGGGGGATTTGGGGAAGGGAGGAGTATGACTTCAGAGGGCTCAATCTCAGCTGAACTTCTTCCTGGGAACAAGAGACTTTTCTTCCCCCGTGCAAGAAGAATCCTTTCCCTGCTCACAGAAGCAGCTGCTCATCATCCTGAGCCTCTTGGTGGCTCCTTGACAGTGGAGCACCAGGAGCTGAGGCATATGCGTGCAGGGGTGGGGGCATTCAGATATGCTGTAATGACTGTGTCAGAGACATCTCAGTCTGACTCAAGGGTCATACGTTTTAGTAAGTACTCACTCATACTGTTCTCTTTGATGACAATAAAACGTTCCTCCTCATCGCACATGTCTTATGGGAAAGATGCTCTGTTTACAAACAAATGAGCTCCTTTCCATCTCTTATTTCTGAGGTTTCCCTTATGGTGCTCTGTATTTTTGTGGTAGTCTTTGGTCTTACTATTGAAAGTTACCCTATGTATGTATGTATGTATGTATGTATCTATCTATATTTTTTAATACCGACTGGTTCTCTTCCAGATTGGCCCAGTTATATGATATGTTCCCTAGCTCCAGTTCAATGAAAGCTTGTTTTCTGACATAAAACATGGAATATTTGTCATGTTCAAAAAATTATTGTTTAACAAATAAACTAAAACAAGGCTTAGTGTCTTACCAAAGTACCATTGCTTAAGATTCATACTGATATAGCTGTGAAATATTTTATTATATATATATATATGTATTATTTTACATAGGTAGTATGTAATATTTTACATAAACACAGTATGTAATATTTTATATATATATATATTCTTTTCATGATATACCTCACAATCTTTGATTTATATATTTTCAAAAAGTCTTGGAAACTAGAGATGTGCTAGTATTCTGTATTTATAGACACAAGACTAATACAAAGAATAAGGACAAGATTTCTTAAGGAAGAGTTTTGCCAAACTCCAACTGAAATGACTATAAGTTACCTCAATTTCTGACATATAATTCTAAGGGACTTGCTGTGATGGAGCAAACATTTAAAGCCAGATTTCCCAAGTGACTGCCCTTACATCTCTACTGATTTCAATGGCAGACTGTTATTCTAATTAATATATTTATCTGTATTACTATGAGTAAAATTGCAGTATTCTAACTGCAGTTGCAAGCACTGTCTTGTAAACATTATGAGAATGGCAGCTTATTCACCACTTAAGTTTTAGTTCTGCTTCATGGACAGTAATGGATATGGACAATGATGTTTTTAACAGATTGAAAGTCAGATAACAGCTTATTTATTATACAGTGCAACAGCACAATGTGTACATGTATGTGCATGAGGGAAAACATCTTTCTGTTGGATTAAAATAAGTCTTTATAATGTGCAGAAGAATACTAATTATTCTGCAGGATGTAAAATTCCATGAAAGTGTACATCTTTGCAATACTGGTAAACATCTAGTTCTATCTACTAACTATTATATGTACAGGTCTGCACACTGTATAATATTCGGTAGACTGTATTTATGTTCCTTTTAAGATTAAATAATATTAAATAAGACTTCACAATAATGAATATGGATAAAATTGCCTGAGTGAAAGGGAAGAGTGCAATGACTTCCTAGGCAGTTTGATGTGTAATGCACAGTAACCTATGTGGTAATCGTATTAAAAAAATGCATTGAACAGCCTTAATTTCTTTCTTTAATAATTTAAAAGTAGTAACTTTTCCCAAATATATGGTTTAATGCAGAGAGAGAAAGCAAGCAGCTCTGGTGATAACAACACATCTCTGAGATCTGATGATTTCTTATTCTCCCCAGGATTCACAGCTGAAAGCTCTGAAGGAGACTGTACAGCTTTGCCTGTCTTCTGTTCTGCACAATCGGCCTCCCGCTAGGAACCTGATCCCTGCAAAACCAGCGGAGAAGCTGACGGCCCCCATGACAAAGGGCTCAAAAGTTCCGTTTCAAGTGACAGGCACTAAGGTATGGTTTCTCCCTTGCTTTTTTTTTTTTTTTTTTTTTTTTTTTTTGAACATCCTTGAGAGTTTGCCCTGTAAAAGCATCAAACCGGAACTAAGGAGGATTTTGAATTCATTGAAAGATTAGGATGAATTTTGAGGATAATTCTAAGCCTGTTTCTGATGTTGGTAAAGGTTTAAGAAGCTGGGAAACAGCTACTTTCCTTGCTGAGGAACAAAATTCTGTCTGTCACTTGGGGGAATGAACCATGTCTGTACAGCATATCTGCAAGGAGGATGGATTTGCATGTAAAATAAGTGAAGATGCTAATTCATAGGCTCTTTTACCTACTGGGCACTGATATTGTGTTTGTGGTAATACAGTACTAAATACTAAGACAGTTTCTACTTGCCGTGTTTTTAGTGAAAAAAACTGATACAGAAACATAAAACAGTCTGGGAGACCCAAAGGGAAGGAATCTCTTTCAATCTATTTTCCTTAGTCTGCGGAAGGGATCTGAATGAAATTGATAATAGGACATACGAAATACTCCAATCGTGCAAGATATCTGAGAAATGGGAAGGGCAGCTTGGGTGAAAGCCAGAAAGTTAGAACAGATATGTTGTTATGGTTGGACTTTTGTACCCTGGCTGACTTGTTCTTCTGCCCATTCTGGTCCTCAGGGATCTAATGCAGTTAGAAATAGCTTTCAAAACAGCATCTTGCTCAAGGCAAGCCAGGCTATCTCTGATCCTGTTTTTCAAGATACTGCAGGCAGGGCTTAGGACCAAGTCAGGGATCAAGCATAGTTCTAGTAAAAAACAAAACAAAACAAAACAAAAAACCCACATAGCTGTGGTCCAGCAGGTTTACAAACTGGATTATGAACAAAGAACACCTGACTTCCACTTTTCATTGGAGATTTCCTTTGACTCTGTGACTCACTTTTCTCATCTCTAAAATGGTCAATTATATATTCGAGGTGTACTGAAATGAGTTATAATAATATTTTTCTACATGTTTAAACTCTTAGAAATGATCTTTCATTTGGGGGCTTTTTCTTTTCTTTTTTTTTTTTCTCTTTTACTAAAAATCAGTTAATGCTCAAATAGCCTTTGCTTTGCTTGGAGGAAATTTAACCTTGCTCCTTGAACTGCCAAAATACAGATTTTTGGCAAAAGTCTCATGTACTTTTGTAAAGAGAGGGAGTCACATGGATCTCCTTCAACTTACGAAGTTTCTGACTAAGATGTTGAAATGATACAGAGCTTGATGAAAAGTGCTTTGATGAAAAGTGTTTGACATTAAAACATTTTAATACAGTCAGTAATCATAGTGATTAACAACTATCCTGATAATTTCCAACTACAGGACTGTATTTTGCTCTTGAATTTAACTGTATAGATCTAGAAAAAACCTGTGATTTCAAATAAAATGAAAGTTTTACGAAAGGATAACTGAAGGTCAAATTAATGTGCCCCTTAAATTCCAACTAGCCTTAAAACACTTCCCTGAAATATAATTAGGAATTGCTTACTCATTGCTACTGGTAATCAGTTGGTAGTTTCTGTATAGCAGCTATTGATATGCACTGTCATTACAGAGCTTGAAACAAAAAATTAGTGAATCTTTTTGTATGCAATTAATATTGAAATGTAATTTGAGTAAACAAAATATAATTACGGAAAGTGCAAATTCATAAGGAAACTGGATCTCACATCGCTAGTCTTGCAATAAGGATTGTAGGTTCCTTGATAACTATTATATAGTAAAAGCTTTCCTTTCCAGAAATTATCGCCTCTAGAAACAAAGCAGTGTATTATTTAATTAAATTGCATGGAGATATTACGTCAGCACTCATTTAGATTAAGATCACACACTCCATGGTCTGCAGGAGACTGGACTCTTCCTTTAGGTCATAAAGACTGAGCTGCGCCCTGGGATCTCAGTAGCAGGTTTTTCCTTATTAATGTGGCTTGTAGAATTGTCTATTCTGTTCTTATCATTCATCTTTGCAGCCTGGAAATGTTTGTGCCTCTGTCAAGAAAACATAAGAGCACTCAAAGATAAGGTCTAACAAGCTGCTGTGGCTGTGTTTAATGTGCAGCATAGAGTCAAAGGCTCTGAAGCATTTGAGCTCTCCTTGGTTTTACAGGTGTTACTGTGGTGCAACAAAGGGACTACAGAGCATTTGAGCTCTTTGGTCTAAGAGATTAGAATTAGCCTTTCGATGTTTTGACTGAAACACAAGATACTCTTCCTTCTTTTTCCATATTCATATAGATTTTGTGTTTAATACTCCTGCTTATAAAATGTATGAGTATTTCCCTGCTACAGTCTTTTAAGAACCAGCAGTTAGTCTGCTGTATCCAAGTGTCTGAGTAGGTGATACTGCCTCTTTAATAGACATAGCTCATGTTTCTCTGTGCTTGGCATATGCCATGAAAATGTCTGAGAAAATAGTCGTTTGCAGTCCTGCTCGTCCACACATTGACACCTCATTATTATAAATCTGAGCATTATCTGTGATTATAAAACAACTGAAATCTGCTACTGTGAAATAGGTTGTCAAGGAATCATAGTCATTCCAGAATTATACCCACTACAACTGACCTGTATTTTGGAAGGCCTTTTTTTTTTTTTTTTTTTGTAATGACGTCTCTTTTTATGTGTCTATTCCTTGGTTTGTCTTCCTCTTACAACCCAGCTAGCTCCAACTACAGATGTATAGCTTTTTCTTTTTGTTAGATTTGCATGGATGTTTTTACACAGTAGGCTCTATTATTTTTTAGGTGTATATAAATATGATCAACTAAATGTGTTTTTTGTATGTAAAAATGGGAACTTCTGACGAGCAATACTTATGTACCTTGTCATGTCTGATAAGCAGCAGTTTAATCTTCAGGAAAGAAATGATGTTCTGCCTGATAAGTATCCTACTTCAAAGGCATATCTATCCAGCTTAAAAATGCTTTCTAAAAATGTCAAACTTATTTTAAGGTTGTAATTAAAGGGTACATCATAGAGTGTATCTGTATCACCTGGTGACAATCATCCCTGGGATTGCGATAGATTCCTGTTAAAAAGTGCAAATAAGCAGATCATATGTTTGTATTCATAGCTGGTAACCATAATATCTAAGGTTCTTTTAGCATCTCCCCACATAGTGCTTGTTAGAGATGATACTGAAGACAAAAACATGGTGTATTAAGGTTAATTAGGCAAGAAAATTGCCAAATTTCTTGTGAAGGTACATTTGAAAACCTAATTTGCTATTGAGGTATTTTGGTCTTTCTGGAGACAGTGATTTAAAGAAACATAAATCAGAATGAAGAAGCTGTTGATGTGGATAGCTCAGGGATTTGGAGTAGTGGGAAGAAAACAAAGTTTTTACATTTAAGCCACAGAAAGAGTTCCACTGAAGTGATCAAAAGCAGTTACAATCTGAGGTGTGTTTTGTGATGTGTTAAATGAGTTAATAATCTTCACATTTTACAAGAATGTAAACTATGGAATTTACCATCTGAAATTGGCACTAGTATATCAGACCAAATCCATTTTACTATGAGCACTCATCATAATCCTGATGTAAATGGCAAAAGCATTTACCATTACAAATGGATTTAAGGCTCTGTGCTTATGAGTTCAGTGACACTAACACCGCAGAGGAAGCCAAGCGTAATGAGAAGGCTGATCATTAATCCTGAGCTGTGTGGTCTTTAACTTTCCAGATTGTTGGCGATTTTGTATATAGTTTCTTTTGCACTGTAATATAGCAGCAGGTGACCATTCTGTATTCTGTCAGTGGAAAATACTTCTAAACCAGCACAGAGATGGCAGATCTGACTTCTGTAGCCCTTTCCTTTCTTCATTCCCATTCCAGAGGGCATGAAGAAAGAGAAAAACAACGTGAAGGAAGAGGACTAAAGCTCTGCTCTCTTACAGAACCCCCAGATGAATTTCTAAGGACCCAGAACTTTGCAGGCATTTAGGTACTTAAGGAATACAGCTAATGGATGGGCATTGTAGCATTTACTAGGATACATGCAGGGGGGTATGTAGGCCAGTGTGTGCTGTGAATCAGGGTACTGGAACTGGCTTCCTTTGAGGTATTTCCTGCTCTAACATTATCTTGATGTAACAAAAAAATCTGTGAAGTTATAGATCTCTTTCCAATTATATGGAATTATTATGTGGAATGTTTTCTGCCTCAATTTGTTTTAATGCGTCTTTCTTATAGAAGTTAACATTATACTTAGAATACAATTTTATAATAGTAGGTGTCATTCAAACATCTTTGATTGTGCAGTGTAAATATACCTGTGTCCCAAATGCAATCAAATGAACAGTAACACTCTAGAAAATTAATGGCAAACTGAACCACAGGTCAAACGCAGGAAATGTCTCTACATCCAGTAGCAAAGGTGAACATACAAATAATGGGGAATGCTGTGACATGGGTACCAGAATAACAGTGACTAGTTCACTCTGCAGTGTTTTTTTCAGATGCAAAAACATTGTTGCATATGTTCCGCAAATGAATTCTTTCATTATAAATGCCCAGTGGTTTTTGTGCATTTGGTGAACTTCACTATTTATCTTGGAAATACCCAAGAATTTCAGACTGTTAAGAAGAAAGTATCAACCTCTCCCCTATTGTAGATAGCTTGAAGGAAGGACTACCTAAGAACACCACGGCGGTGTCCTACTCTCACTGTAGGAACAACAGGCTGGGTAAGAATTAGAACAATCCTTGATAGTAATGTATAGTACAGACTGAAAGAGGAGTAAGTGTTGCAGTATTGCATGCATTTTTAAAAGTTTTGAAGATCTCAAGAAAATACACAAATAAAAATTTGCTTTAACTATCTTCTAGAAGAGTTACCTTTCCTCGTATCAACAGCTGCAGGGAGCTCTTGTTTCTGCCTCAAATATCATGAATATTGTGGATTCCAACATACATTGATGAGTGTAAAAATCCAGAAAAGATAAAGTGCTGTGGGCCATGCTCCTTTGATCTGGAAAATAAGTATTCTAATAATTTCCCTGTCAGAATGAGGTAGTGGAACTTTATAGATTTATTAAGCCTAAAAAAGTGTTCTTGAAGGGGCAGGAGGGATGAGAGCTTTTGAGATTGTCACTTTCTGGACTCGCACTTTCCCGTTTGTCAGGAACAGACTAGACTCTGCAAAGCATTTTGGAACGGCCGTGTATATAAACTCAAGAGCCTCAACTTTCTGTGTTGGCACTTTTATGTATTTAGATTGACTTTAAGCTGACAGTCACTCTAAGTGCATAGGTACTGAGCATCTGTCAAATACAGATGCTGAGCAAGACTGCTGAAAAAATAAGAAGACTGTAGTTTCAAGAGTCTTAAGTTCCTCACTAGTTTTATCAGGATTTTTGATTAAAAAAAAAAAAACATATTTATAAAGGATCTTTGATTTATCTAGGCTCAGGGCCTAACCCATTTCATCTGAAAGAGTAGCTGCAAAATTAGAAATGATAAATATGAATATTTTATATAAAATAATAATACAATAGTTAACTTTGTGCTAAATATTATTTATATAATATTTTGTATTATATTATTGATAATACTGTTGGATAGTCTAATATAATGATATAATTGATTAGAAATGAAAAAATAATTTATGTATAATTATATGTATATATTTCTTCAAACACCTTTTGAAGGAATGAAGGAATGTTTGGCATGTGTAGGTTGGACCAAATCTATGTTTAGGCAGACTGAACAGAGAATATATTTAAATTGTGTTTTGAAATTATTTTTTTCAGGTCCTAGAAAACTAACATAATAGTTTCAGATTCATGAAAAATTAATCAGCCAAATGTAGCAATATATCATCTCATCTCTCTCCCTTTATAGGTCAGGAAAGAAATCAGAATCAGAACAAATTATTTAAAGAAATAATTTACATCTTCTAAAATTAAAGCTATTGCTGATCATATCATTTACCATAATATTCCAGTATGAATGAAGGTTCTGACCCTTTGAATAAAGCAGTCATAAATTCTTCATTCAAGAACCTATGACAACACAAATGTAATTATCGACTTATTCTTGTCCTTATAAGGAGGACTGAAACTCTGAAAGCTTTTCTAAGGTGTCCAATTATTTTTACTCTCAGGGTACCTCTGTTGTTATAACATGCAAAATACATAATTCAGAAGTTATTTCTCTCTAGGCAGTAAATTTCAAACTGATATGGCATTATGTCAGGAAACACCCCAAATCTTTCTTGTAATAACCCTACTGCAGAGAACAAAAAACAGGCAAAGGGACTTCTTTTGAAACAGAAAAGATACTAGGCTGAATTAGAAAGATGTTTATGAAATGAATTGGATACCTGAAAGTCACAATACATACAAGCTTTTTGGTAACATAATCTGTGTTTTGTGGACGTGCTGTATACCAGACAGCACCAATGCTATGTAATCCAAAATGTTTGTGACTGTTCTTTTCCAATTTTCCCTCAATTTTGCTAAATCATTCTCTGCAGTTATCTGCTATTTCAGACAGTGAGGGAGAAGGGTTCTAGTAGTCAGTTTTTTTCCTCTTTCTCCCTGCTGGTTTTACTCTTCTGTTCTGGCTTGCTAAATRCTCATCACCTTTTCTCCTAACTTCCTACTTTTCAGCATTATTCTCTCACTCTGTCTAGCTACATATTCGCTTTTGAATCTCCTATTCCTTCCTTAAACCCAAGAGTAGTAAAACCCACTATGCTATTCTCTCCCTATTTTATTGGCATTTTGGAGAACATTGGGCCCAGTGTTGCCTTGGAGAGGCAATTTTGTTAAAGGGCCTGTTTCAAAAAGGGCGTAAAATGCAAGAGACCTGAAACAATGAATGGTGGATTTTAAACAAAAAATGAGACCTGTTTTCTTTGCTGTGGTGCTAAATGAAAATTCTATGCAACTGTGAAAAAAAATCATGGAGCAAAGCTGTTCTTTCATTTAATTGAATTCCAGGATAATACAGACCAATGCAGATATCACAGGGAGTGTGTTCAAATTTCATTGGAAATTGATTGTGTGCTCACAGATGAGGCAAAAAATTTAATGTGTAACCCCATAACTTCATCAGAGAAAACAGGTTGAAACTAAGGTCACAAAATATCATATCTGTGGTCAGCTATAAGTAAGCAGTAAGAATGTCAAGGGCAGTGCCTTGAATTGTGCTCTGTTAAAATGGTATCAAAGCCTTGGAAAGTCTGCCTCTGGGGTACCTTTGTGCTCTTCTACTTCTGGTTCCTCAAACTTTGCTTCTGCCAGAGTTAATGAGATATCACTGACACCTGCAGTCTCAGTGACCTGTAGTTCATTGCATTCAGCACTGGGATTGGGAAACCATAATTAGAAAAAGAAAAAGGCAATTACTAAATGCAGAGTCAGCCACATTTTGTAGTATGTGATAATGACATACTATCATATAACCCTTTCCTAACACATAAACATGATAAGAATAAAATAGCATTGAGAAATGACACCATGCATTGTTTTACAAGTTAATTTCAAAGAGAGTAAGGAATATGTGTGTCCTTCTAAGGTACCTACTGTGGAAACCTGAGGTACTAACAGTATCTGTAAGGTTAATTTAGTTAAAAAAAATGTTTTTAAAAAGAAAAGAAGTGTAATTTAATTGCAGAAGCATGACTAGCATGACCTATTTCTTCATGGAAATATCTCCTCTTCTGCTTTTTGTACCTCACTGTAGGCTTACAGATTTTATTCTCATTACGATCAACTAGATGCCAGCTGTACTCTTGTATCATTTTTCCTTAACGATGATTCATAAAAGAATGACAACTCCTCCTTGTATCTCTTGTTTCATTTTCTGAATTTGCTTTAGAATGAGTATGTTTATGCTATTTCCTCAGAAAGCTTCTACACAACTAGTCCTTTTTCTTCAGTGACTAATTTTTAATAAACTTTTATTATGCTCTGGAAAACGTTTAACACCAGAGATATTAAATTGAAAGGTGAAGCTGTTTGATTTTATTGCTCACTTTAAAGAAGTCTTCATTATTAGCACATTATCTTGATAGTAAATTAGTTTTAGAGATTTTTTTTCAACTGAGTACAATCAAGGGAAATGGGAAAAAAGCACCTGGCATTTCTTATTTAGCCCATATTGCAAGCCATTATCATTCTCATCCAAGCTGTAGTGGCATGATCTTTATAACTGCCTTCATTTTGTAGWTTACCTGTTTGACCTCGCTCTTCTCTGTCACAGTGCAAATAGCTGAGCTGGTCCATCATAATTTATACTGAGTAAAAATACTGTCTAAGTAGGAATTCATGGCAATACCCCAGGGTTCCCATGACTCTAAAATTAGCAATGGGCTAATGGGGTGAGGAAGTAACTGGTAACCACTTATTACCACTCTTTCTGGCTGGTTTGCCTTTGTATGAAGAACTCACTCCAAAGAATATCCTCTTTTTAATTAATATCTTATTGCATGTTTCTGTAGTTCTTGCACAATCTAGTACATAATCTGTCACAAAAATACTGTGGGTTACTGTTTGATAATGGTGGAAAAGTGATGTGGCTAGATTAAATTTAAATTTCTTAAGACGTGTTAAATAACTTCAAAACAGGTTGTTAGGTATAGCTAATGGACTCGCTAATGGGCCCTGGGATTAGCAAAGACAGTTTATATCCATCCATCTTCTCAAATTCTGCATGAGTCTGAAAACAGGTTCCAGTGCTGGAGCAGCTTAGGCTTTGCTGTTTTGGACAAGTTTTCTGTTCTCTGTGTGAAAAGGGAGAAAGAGAAGGATGTCTCCTTATATTTCAGATGTTGTTATTTTAGAGGTGTCTCCCTTCCCCTACTCATATCTCATATCAAGTAATGGTCTTTTTCAACAATTTTTCTTTTCTGGTGGTAGCTGAGATGATTGGGGAAATGCACAGTATTGCTCATTTTTTTTGCATTTAGCAGAAAGATGATAACACATAGTTTTATCTTATGACTTTCCTAACTGACATCTTCATTACATGATCTATGAAAAAWTGCATATGTAGGATGCCTGGCCATTGTAATGCTCCATTTTTTTGATGAGAGCAACGGAAAAGAAAGTGAATTAATACGCCTCTGCAGTTGCACATTAGTGAACGTATTTTAAGATTTGTTAGTATTAATGTTTTTTTCAAACAATTTGTTACGTGTAAAAGAAGATATGAAATATGCAGAGGAGGTAATTAATCATTTTAAGTGGCTTACCAGCTTGAATGTAATTGTGAGAGTACTTCCAAAAGAATTTTGCTACTCAAGGATGCATTAATGATTTATATGGTAATTATTAATGCCCTTACCCTATATACAATATGTATTATTAATCCCTTGTTACAAAGTTTCACATGGCATATTTGTATGGAGTCAACTGGGAAACATTCGAAATACAGTTAAGTTTTAAAGTGTTTTGCTTTGAGCAAAGAGTGATTTGGAAAATACAAAGAAATATCATCAACTGACTCTTGAGAACAAAGCACTTTGAGCATTAAAAATAATTAAGTAGCATTGAATTTTATATTGCTTTGAATCATCAAGCATAAGAAAAGCAGAATGTACTAAACACAAGGCATTCAATTTCAATTTAGTTTTGACCAATTTAAGAAATCACCTACTGGCCTAACACTGAAGTCATGTCATACCTCCCAGAGTTATGAAACTGTCTCTCATTTTACATTTATTGTTTCATGAATCTAAAATGTTATTTATATTATTTTCAATGGGAAGATAACACAGTCTGAGTGAATGTCCTCTCCTATATTGGAAAAGAGGATGTTAAATTAAAACAAAAAAAGCCTTAGTATTAAGCCACAATTGGATGGTGCTTAAATTAAATATTTGAAGTAAACTTGATGACAAATGGAGTTGGAAAATAAATGCATATTTAATATTTTCTGTTATTATTTTGAGATAGTTTGTGCATTATTTATAGAACCATATTGTGTAATATCTTTAAAATATAATAGTCCTGGTCTCTGATGTAACTGTAGTCATGACAGCAAATGTATTGGCAGGGACTTCCTTATGAGAAAGGGCTTAAAAACTGAGAGTTGGAAGCTAGCAGAGTATATGAATTTTGGAAAAGGCTACCTCTGCCAGGATTCTTACCTTGTTTCAATCAATAAGAAAACCTCTTTTAAGGCATAATCGGGGAAAAAAATCAAGGTCTCAAAAAGAAAAACATTTCTCTTAGTGACCTCATCATTTCTGAAACCTAGCTTATGCTTCAGAAGGTTTCCAATTTCACTGAAACTGTCTTTCTGGTGTCTATAGTTCTTCTGGGGGTTGGACCTCTTTGGCCTTATCTTCCTACAAATACAAATGCTCATCTCTGTGACCGTAACTTTCATAGCTGCTTATGTGCATCTGGGAAGGCTGTAATTGCCTATAAAGTGTACTCTGACACTGAATTATTCCTGCTCTGAAATGTAAGAAACATTATACAACATTTCTTATCCCACAACTAACGGCTTTTTCCTGTGTGATGGCTGTGGAAAACCAAGATTGTCATTGAAATAATGTGTTTATTCAGTTGTTTCAGTTTCTTAGGTATTATTGAGTCCAAAAAAAAAAAAAAAGGTATCTTAAAGATACACTTCCCTAAGCATCTTAAGCTTTGTAAAAGAAAGTTTTAATGTTTTTCTCCTTTGCAATGAAGGATAGATTATTTTTAAACTTCAGGCATTTCAGAAAAGCAAAAGAAATGTATAAAGGCAGTCAGGGCAGTTTTAGTAGTTGGGCTGTGTGAGCCTAAACAACGTCTTCACTTCCCTGCTGCCATCCTTCCTCAGAAGCAGCAAGCAGATAATATTTTGCAAGGCAGCAAGCCTTTTCCATCCAATCTGACGCGGGTCTGCCCATCTTGTTGGCCTATTGCTGTCAGGTTGGGGCAGACAAACTTCAGACTGGCAGACTTCGGAGTGTGAAGTCAACATATTTGCTTTCCTAGTGTGGGGAGTAACTACCTAGAATAGCTTTTGGAGGTGTTTTCTGAAGATAGAACAAAGAAAAATACTTTCTGTAGGGGATTATTTATGTATGTGTGTATTGACTAACTACGTTAATTAAATTGACCTGTTGTTTTGAAGCAAGATTGACTGCAAATAGCGACTGGGGCCACTATTTAAGTGAAGTAATGGGTACTTAGCAGACGATGTCAGGTGGTGAATGGTGCCTGCAAGTGCAAGAACAAGACCAAAATGATGACTTTTCTCAGGACTGGTTTGTAATTGTAAGAGACTACTGAACTAGATTTCTTTCATCTAGTAAAACAAATTAAACTAAGAATTGCTTAAGACTGGTCAAAATGTTAGAAAGAAAGGGAATCACATTAAAATCAACACTTTCTTTGAAGAATAATTTTATAAAATTATCTTTCATATGACATATGGCAGCAGTTAAAGTCATGCAGTCAATAGCGGAAGTCTGGTGAGGGTACTGTAAGGATACAGAAAGGAGAATAAAGATTTTCAGTGACAACTGCAGCAATACTATTAAAGGTAGAGATTTTTCTCAAACCAGTGAAAACCAAAATGCAGCATACTGCTTGAGCAAGATGACAAACTTTTCAGGAATCTGAAAGTGTGTGTGTATATATATATATATATATATATATGTATTTTGGTACATATATATACACCAAAGTAATCTGAAAGTATATACTAAACTCAAAATAATTGTCAAAACTAAATATATGTGGGGGGGGCATACATCTATATATATTTATTTGTATCCTTGAATATCTACCCATTTCTCTAGCTATCCTTGAACTTTGCATACTATAAAATATTTAGGTATTGCAACATTAAAGTTTAGTAATCATTATAGGAATGGAAATTACAGATTTAGATCAGAATTATACATGTAATTCATATTTATAGATATACATATATTGGCAAATATTTCTCTAATAATGTTGACTATATTTGTGATGATCCAACAAAAGCTTTTGTTTTTCACACCTAGTTAATTCCATTTCCTTTTCTTGATATTTTAGCTACAGATACATTTCCAATAAACATCATAAAAACCTAGAGCTACTGCTAAACAAACAGATATCATAAAAAGCTTGAAGTGCAATAATCCATGTCAGGTCAGCTAATTGCATTCTGACATTAGACATAAGTGCTCATGAGTAACTTGGCCACTTGAAAACTAGGCTTCTCCTATCTACTGCCAGTCTGTAATGCCGTATTGGAGTAATATGTTGACATCAGTGAAATTTGATAGTTTACACTATGAATTTATTATGTTGTGATAAATTTTAAGGACAGAAAAAACCTTGGGGATGGATAGTGTCATCTAGCATAATACTGGCCACATAATTTTCCATAAATAATATGATGTCTAGCTTGAGAATTTTATTCCTCTAGTTTTCCAGTTCTATAAAAACTCTTTAAATAAACGCTTTTGTCCATGCCCTCAGCACCAGAAATTCAGCAAAAATGCAGGTGTTATATACACCTAATTCAGACTCTCTCCAATCTTTAAATGTTGTGATCTGGTGAAATTTCCTAAGGGAAGGTTCTGCCTGTCCATACATGGACATTCATTGAAAGAAAGAACAAGGTAACTCTCCCTGTCCTTGTACAGTCTGTAGTTCAGCTAGGCAGAACTATAGCTGCCGCTTGTTCTCTATTACCCTTGAGTGCATTTTGGTTTTCAGGTATTAGATGGAAGAGCTGAATAAGAAAAATCTATACCAGGATAGTAAATTTAATTAGACAATAATTTAGCAGCTGGCATACTGTATCGTAGTTCCTGAGTACTCCTAGAAGCATTCAACTTCTTTGAACAAAATGCCTCCTGAGGATCTAGGACTTTGCTGTCCAGCCCATTATTAATTATTTAAATTGGACTAATGTGAATTAAGCTCTTTCCAAACACATAGAAAGACACATTTTGTACTTCTAAAAGCCTGCAGCAAAAGGTCCTTGGCTGTCAAGCCATTATATCACAACTGACACCAGTGCAGCCCTGGCAATTTATATACTGGCATACAATCCAGGCAACAGCCCAAAATGGTGAAGGGAAAGGGCACAGATAAGCACATGACATACTACTCGGAAGTTAATAGGGGAAAATGTGGATGCATGTAAGGAAATGATGTGGAAACAAATTCATGCATTAGTAAGTAGTATATCAAATGGCTGTCTCTCTCATTTTTAATCCTGTCTGCTTGTTATGAAGATAGCCCTTTATTTTTAATCAACATATATCACTATCCTGATTTTAGATTGATTTTAGACTACCTTTTATTATTCTAAATGATTTGCAATAGGAATCATTAGGCATAGGATCAGGAATTATAGAAAAAATCTGTGTTTATGTAAAAACAAATATACATCTCAGTTATTTGTAAGCTGTTAAAAAACACATTCAGCCTCCCAAACTGACATGATGCAAGTTAAATATAATGGCATTCGTCCTAACTGAATTGAGGTAGAACACTACCAGTGCTGCTGTGTTGTTTGTTTAGGCATTGTACTAACCTCACCGTGGGACAGGACAGGGTGGCGGTATGTGATAACATTCTAGCAGGAATGTAATTTCTGTGGTTTTAGTACCCTTCAAATACTGAGTAGAAGGGGACTGAAAGATGCAATTCTCAGTACACTGGCATAACTGTAGAGTGTAACAGGGGGGTTATAATTTTTATTTTTCTCTCTTGATGTTGTAGTTACAGTAATGAGCAATAACCCTAGCTGTCTTTAATTTAGCTGTCCTGAGTATCCAGAGCACTCCAGCTTCAGCTAATAGCAGATGGCAAAGACAGCAGACAGCAGAAACAGCTGAAGAAGCAAGGAGAACTAGCAGTGTAGCTGTTTTAAAGCTAGTTCTGTCCAGCCACGGCGACATGAAACTCAGTCTGTTTTCCTAGGTCTGTAGGTGGATTCTGCAGCCTTTGCTACTGTGTTCAGGAGCCTTAGTCACAAGCTGACGTGCTCAGACTTTTATTTATTTATTTATTTAAGGTATATCTCAGAGTTTCTCCAGTAGTTGGTTGCTTGGTTGCAAAAATTCTCGACAAGAATGTAGATAAATTTTTGTGGTATCAGCAGACTTGTGAGGGGCATATGGTCTCATTTTCCAGGAAGAGATGATAAGCTGTGCTTGTAAGTACAAATAACAACTCACAGACAATAAGGGGTTGAATTCCTTTTAGAAAGGAAAGCTTTCTTGCACTTTAATTAAAAAAGGGCAGTAAAAAACTCAATAAGCTTCTAAAATGGATATCGTACAATAGAAGCAGATATGTATCAAGTAGACCCAGGAATCGCACTGCAAACAATAACAGTATACCATCTTGTACCTCTACTTACTCTGCTATATCTGCCACTTCCTTTTTWAAATTTTTTTTCCTGATATTGCCAATGTTATTGTTGCTGCTTCTGCTTTCTTCAAAGAAATCAAATCAAAATATATCCACAAAGTATATCCACAGGCTCTACACACACCCCCTACACGTAATTTCTCTAAAACTCTGCAGAGTACTTAAAAGATTTTTGCTAAGACCTCTGTGTCCTTTACTCTGTTGTACTCTGAGGTTGCCTGAAGTACATGGGGTAGGGGTTCATTTAATAATTTGAACTTTCTGTTTATCTTCTGTCATGTATTATAGCTCCTGAAATGAATTCCAGGAGGATTTACCATAACCCCTCCCCCCCAATTATTGTGGTTAAAACATAAAAATTTCTTTTTAGTTTAATCTTGAAAATATATATTCTTAATTTCCACTTCAATTACTTTTTAAAAATACTTCTGCCATGAAGGAATATCTGTAATTGAAATATCTGCCATGAGGTTAAACTGAAGCTATTCTGGTTTTGAATTGCAACTGCTACAGTTTGTATTGCAAGCTCATCATCTTGGTCCAAAGTAAAGATTTTCTATTCATTGAGTTTCTTGGATCTATCACGTCAAGTACAATTAGAATGAAACCGTCAATGTTTATACATATATTTATATATAGACAGTTTTATTACTATATATGTTTACTTATAGTGATTACTGTATTATTTTCTCCTTTCTGACAAATCATTACTTTCGATAACCTTGGAAAGTTAAGRTTCTATCCTCCTGTGCTTATATAGTAAAGAACATCAGTGATCCACACGCATAATGAAACAAATCTTTCCCATTGTCATAAACAAACTTGTCATAAATATAACAAAGGTTGTTGGTCTAATCTTTTCTGGGGGAAAAGGTGAATAAGAGGAAAATTTATTGGGCCAGTACTAATTTTCGTGTTGTGAAACAGTTTCAGTCTCTGAATGGTAGAGATGCCAACTCTCTGAGTCAGAACGCCATTAGCTGCTCATTGAATCCAATACAAAAGAGCAACAAAATATGTGTGCAAATAAGACTCTGTTCGAACAGGAAATTCCTCAAATATACTAAGTAAGCTGAAGAAAAGCTGTATTTTTATTTAGCCAAGGATGTCTAGTTGCAACAAATCAGTGATAAAAACAAACATGCAGATTATATTTCATGTGCCTCATCCCTAAATCCAAACTTTACTGTAATCTTGGTTTACTGTGTAAAGCCTGAGCCAGATCACAGATGGATGGGTGGTTCGGGGGAAAAAAAAAAAAAAAGCATATGTAGAAATGTGAAGTGAAATAATTTTGATAACCTAATACTCCCAGTACATTAAAATTGAATGAAAGAGGAAAACCTCATAGTCTTTAGGTTCAAGGATGCTTTGAATTCAGATGGCTAAGAATAGTGCAGAATGCATAGGGGAGCTAATATGAAAACTTGGAACTATTTGTGAACTATTTTGCATACGATACCATCAGTACGTGGATATGGAATACCTCCTCAGTTAAGAAACATGAATAGGCTACAAAGTAAATGCTTCAGCACAGTTTACTAAGCTGACAACTTGATCTAAATTATTACTGATCCGGAGTGGATATATGGCTTGTAGAGAGAAAAGAGTTGTTGTGTCATTTTAATTTGTTCTTGTATGTTGTGTGTCCTTGCTTCTTCATTTAGTGCCTCTAAGGGAAGGTCAATAACCAATTGCAACCCCCCTCCTCTTTACTTACAGCATAGGAAAATAAAAATGAAGGGTAATTCCTTCTTATATTTAGCAGTTTTATTCTGTCAAAGCTGTATTCATGGAGAAATAGAGAAGAAGATGCTTAGAACAATTTATGGGTGTTGCATACACCTTCTCAGTGCTGTTTCTTTAACCAGTGCCCTCTGCACTTTGCACTTAGGGTGTGTGGCACCAATGTAGACTGCTCTGGAAACCCCTTGGGTTAAACCTAGGTTCACACTACAAGACTTTGGTTTGCTCCGTATCCATATACATCTATAAATGCTCACCCTAAAAAGTGTAGCTAAAATCCACCATACCTATTCTTAAGCTTTGTGAATATTTTTCTTCACTCACAAGTTTTCCCTTGGAAGAAGGGTATATATGAATGTTATAAGTTTTTAGAAGTTCGAGTCCTGACCTTGTTGGTCATTATTTGCTGAGCAAACCTATTAAAATTGATTGCAACCCTGGAGACTTTTTTTTTTCTGTTGAGAAGACAGTTTGCTACTTTTCACGTTGTTGTATTCCAAAGTCCTTTGAAACATAAGGCATTCCTGAAATGGCAAACACAGAAAAAAGAAACAGCCTGTCAGCACTTGGAAACTTCTTACATACAATCAAAAGTATAGGTGTGCTTTAACCAAAAGGAAATTCGACTTTTCTGACGTGTTATTCCTTTATTTTAAAAATAGAGCAAGGCTTCCAGTTGTTTTAGAATAGCTGGAATTGATAGGGGTTTATATTGTGCTTTAAGATAGTTTGCTGATTTTAGAGTCAGTCTGAAGACATATGAAAACTGCATAGTCCTCGAACATAGCCCATCTTTGACAGCATAGTGTGTTTCTCAAAAGATGTCTCTGTGTTTACTCATGTACGCATACACAGGGACTTGAAGGAAAATAGAGTAGCTCTTGCACCTACCCAAATTGCATCCTAGCCTTAACAATAAACAAACAACAAACAAATATCATTTTACAGAAACACAGTCCAAATTCTCAGCTGATTTACATCAATATTGTGCTGATTCATATGAATATTCCTCTGTTGAAGTGGCTGGTTATTTCTGAATTAATACCAACAATCCAAGGCATAAAATTTCATGATTCTTCCAGCTCTCAAATAGTTGCCTGAGAAATAGCGAAAATACTCTGGTTTCTGACTCTGCTTAGCTAAGGTGTGAGTACTGAAGTTACTCTTGACTTGTCTGTATCTAAAAGGACTTTTATAGCTGCTGTTGTTTTGCCTTTGCAAGTTTGAAAGGAGATATATAATCTTTAGTAGCATCCTACACTCATCAATATTTGCAGAGTTAAGCCGATTGTTTCCAGTTGTTTGTTTATTTTAAGTTCCTGTACTGAGGAAAATACCAGAAAGACTTACATAGTAATGCAATGATTATAGAATACCTTACGAATTAATTATTTACATGTTGGCATCATCTGCCATTTAGAAATTTACAGATGTACGTGGACTAGAGCCTAAGCTCAGTTGTGGAAATGTTAACCTCGGAAGAGCTGAGTGCCTCCCTTTCAATTTCCGGCTGTGAAGCTAAAATTGCGATTGGGACTATCATGAAGCTTAGCATAGCTGTAGTTCCAAATCGTTAAACACTGGAAAAAAAATACATGTTTTGGTGGTTCTCTCATTCATCTTCCTTCATGTTTCTGTCTGGATGTGACAGTGCAGTGGCCTAGAAAATTTCAAAGGCACAAAGAAAAGTTTCATGTCCAACTCCCAGTGCAAATCAAATGGGAGAAAAATACTATGTTTCCTGTGAAAGTGAAAATGCAACATCTCAAATATGTGATTTTAAGATTAGACTAGCCTCAGTAGAGTTGCAGAAAATGTCTCAATATGAATTTAGTGCTAAAAATAGCAGAAGCACATCTTTATTTGAACTACAGTAGAAAACAAAGTTACTGACTTGCATAAAAATTCTGCCTAAAAGGCGGTAAGGTGATTACATAAGTGCCAAAAGCAATTAAATTTGGTCAAGGTGACCCTTCATCTCAATCAATGCCACTGTGCCTAGATATTTACAGTGTGTACTGTGTGTTATATCACACAAGCTGCTCTGAGATCTCCAGGCAAGCAAGTCTAAATCACTGCTAGGAATACATTTAAAAATGCAGCTTATCTCCAGATATATCATTTATAGATTAAAATGTATATATTATTTATTGAAGAAGATATTTTTCAAAGTGCACCTTAATAGATCACTGGGGGCTCAAGAGAAATGCGGAATACTGATGTGGTGTAGGTATCTCGGCACACGATACAAAAGGAAGTCTGGGGCTGCTCTGCTGTGCCGTATAGCGCTGTACAACCGGTGCTCTGCAGTTGCCTATTTTCAGGTCTGTTTACTTTCCAAAATAGCGCATTTCCAAAGCTCTGATATTTCTATGCAGGTTGTAAACTAAACAGTTGGCTTGCCATCCTGATTTGTGTGTCTTCCCTTCTTTAGATTTTAAATATTTGTCAAGTCTCAGTAAGTATAAACTATATGCACGTACTGCACAGATTTTTGGGCCTAAAAGAATACTTGCATTCATTTGGAGATGGAATTATTTCTTTGTTCTACCCCAATATTCTTAATTTTCATTGACTGTTATTCACTTATAGTCCCTGTGTGGAGTAAGCTGTAAAAGGTGTAGTGTGGCCAGCTATATAAAGCAAAGTTCTATTCCTATTATTTCTGCTGATGAAGTGATCCTCTGGTTTGCCATGCTGTACATCAGTTTTCCCATCTATTAAATAAAAATAATGGCATTGACAAGTGAAAAACACTGTAGGAGAGTGGCTTTTAGCATGCTGATTGGTATCATGACCACACGTGGACCTTTTTCATTGTTTCAAATAGGTAACAATTTTGATGGGATAAGCAAGAGTTAAAAACAGGGGGACAAGATGGAGACAACCTTGTGTGGGTACCTCTATCTGCTGTTGTTGGTTTCCATGTCATGAAGACATATTATCATATTATCAAAATATACTATATCTGCTCTTTCTCAGTTATCGTTTGTTTCTAATGCCAGTTTCATTTTTTATATTAGGGTGGTTGCCTTTTTTTTTTCTCCTCATATGTATTCTTGAATAATATGGGTTTTTTTAATGAGTAGCACTGTCTAACTGATGAATTTTCAGCTACTCTAAGGCTCTGATTTACATAGGTCAGTCAGCCAATGCTCTGTATCTCTTTCCTTCTTTTTGTAAGTTGTATATTGTCTAAAGTTGTCATTGGTGATACTGTTACTGTATCACAGTCTCAAGTCACATTCTTAGGATGATTGTCTTGAAGGTGCACTGGAAAAAACTGTTTTAAAAATCTGTTATTTATACTTAAAAAGATCTCCTGGAAATGAAGTCTGTGCAACATGTTGCTAGACAGTCCCAGAAGACCCTGAAAGTCATGCTGCAGTTTACCCTTTCTTTCTTGGAAATCAAAAAAAAAAAAAAAAAGAAAATTTGAAGGACATATTTGTTTGATAATATAAGGCAGCAAAACATGGTAGACCTAATCCTGCCATTTACAAAATTATTAGAAAAATTTAAGTTACAGTGCTTTAGATCAGGCCTGTAGCATGAGATCACATTTCACAGAATTGATCTTTTGAATAATTATAGGCTATGAAAAGCAGATACAGGTTTTATGATGTATGGTTATGTAATCATTTCTCAAGTTGCCCCTTACAGACCAAGTTTTATCTTCATAAAATTCTTTTGCTTGACTTAGAAGCAACAAAGTAAAAGTTTATAATTGAAATGCAAATGATTAATGATACAAATGTCAGAAGTCTAATAGTAAATCCCTTAACAATACAATAAATCAGCAAAGTCCTGACATGCTATATGATAAATCCATTAATACTTATAGGCAAATTATGCAGCGCTTTCAGATAATAAATGTAATTCTTGGCCACCTTAGAGATTATTCTACTTTTCCTTTTAACTAGATAATATTGTTTTGGTTGTATGGGGTGTAGTGAAGTGCAAGTTTAGCAATGATATTTTTAGACTCTTTAATAGTCTAACAGCATATAAACACCTGTCTGATATAAGTAAAGGTTTTAGGATCCATTCCTCCTGAGAGACTTAGGCAAAGGCTGCCTGCAGACTTTCGCGGTGCACTATAGGATGAATTATAAAACTGTTTGCAGTGTCACTTTGCGGCAACCCAGTGACCTAACTGTAGTGCTGTGAAATCTGGACTCAGGTACTGAAATCCTGAAATACTGCACAAGCATTTTCCTTAAAATCCATGACAGAATAGAAAACTAATCCAAGGGAAATCTCAGTCTAGAAAGGTCGTAGCAAAAGTTTGTGTTGGGGGATTTGAAAAAAAAAAAAAGAGGGATGCCTTGCAGGAATTCCAGCTGTTCTGCAAGGCACCGACCCTGCTCAGCTTCCACTGGAATAGCTGCAGCGGTGCCTAGGAGTTTGCAGGACCAAGCCCCAAACGTGGCATCAACAGCTCTCCCACAGCAGTCGGCTCTCCTCCAAGTGCGTGATGTGTATGCGGCTCGTGCTTCACTACATCATTAGAGCAGGGCTAGCCTTCAGAAAATGTTTGTATCGTTAGCCCGGTTGACTTCAACGAAACCAAATTGTGTAGCAATAAAACATTTCTCTCTCCTATAAAAATCAGGATTAACAAAAGCAGGGCCTACAAATAGAGTAGAACAGATCTAATGGGACATGTTACATTTTCTACCTGTATTATGTGAAGCATAATTTAGCATTTGTTCTTTAAGGCACAAACTTTAATTTATTGATCTACACTCATGAAACAGGAGACATGTTTTTCAAAAGTATTTTTCTCCTCTTTGCATATCAGCCAAATGATGAAAATGAGACAAAAGCTCTAGGCAGCTGTGGGAACACCTACCTAGTTACAGACAAAATCCCAAAATAATCAGGCAAAGCAATTATTTTACCATTTCCACTGGCACCTCATACAGAATGCAGTGTCACTTGCTGCGGATGATAATGATGAAATCTTCTATTGCTTTTTATTGATAAGATGTGCATTCCTATGGGTTCATTTTATAGATTCTTACATATACATGAGTTTTAGTCTCATATTTATAATAGCATAATTTATTGAAGATTGCTACATGAATAACAGGTTTGGGTATTTTTAAGCAAAGGATAAACTGGATACCTGTTTTGGTTTGGCAGACTGAGGAATGAGTCCTTTAAATTCACTTTGCAATTATGTCCCCTACTGAAATAGAGCAGAGAAACAATAGGCTAACTTACCACAGATAATAAATGAGAAATTATGTAGACTCTTTGTGCTCAACATTGCATTTTTCGTTGGATTAGCATAAAAGTACTGGGCACAGGTGTTTTTGTAATTGGGACTCATTTGGAAAATTTACAGTGTCCAGTGACCCTCAAAGTTGAATAGCTTTTTTTTGTGGTGTTATTGTGATACAGTGCCATTTCAAGTAATGTCAGAATACCATCTGTCCTCAAATTTCAGATAGTTTTTCTTACATTACATTTCCTTGTGTATGTAGCTGCAATTCTCAGTTCTGTTATCTTCAGAAAACTTCAGATGTCTTTTTTATTAGGAATCTTTCTTGTGACTGCACAAATTGTCAACCATCAAAAGTCTATGGCAGTAGAAGAATTGTCTTGTACACAGAATGTGCCTGAATATCTTCCACAATTAAATATTAATGAATTTCAGACTAATACAGGTTGGTTCTCTTATCACTAGAATCAAGCTACACTTTAAATGAAATTATTATTTTTCTTTTGGCTTTAATTCATAAACAGACTCACTGCAAAAATACAAGTGAAGAAAAATCTGGCAGCCAAAATGAACTTACAGAGCAAATTTAGCTGTTTAGAATGTACCCAAATTGGAATTTGCTGAGTTATTCTTAGGTCTTTTATAGTACTAATGGAGTGATTAAAGAGTTCATGTTCCCTGACAGTAAGAGCCTAAAAAAAGCCATTGCCTGATTAGTTCTAGACTTCATGCTGTTCTTCAGCTAGTTGTGATTCTTCCTATATATGTGCAAGAGAAGTAAAATCAATCTAAGTCAAGATAAGCTGTTAGGACCAGCAATTTCTTGGGTGCAGCTGGTATGTGGAGGTATTCAGAGCTCTTGAGATAGTAGCAGGTATGAACTGTGACCTGCCATTTTTTTTTCAATGTTAAAATACCTGTAATGTTTTATCTACCTTTCTAGTTTTTTCACATAGAGGTTTCTAATCGAGAGAAGACTGAAACAGAAAACAGGAGAATATGAAATTGCCACAGTAACCCAACAGAGTCTAAAAAAGTTGTGATTAATCAGGAGATCTGAGAGTTGAGCACTGAGTGATGTTTCAGTGTTTATACAAACTTGAAAAGTATCTGTGGCAATCTTATTATTCCATTCTCTTTGAAGAAGGGAGTAGAATTGTCATTCCTTTGTTTGCTGAATGTTATAATAGCACACCATTTCTATTTAGAGCACTCGATAGCCTGGGCATTATATAAATTTACTTTGGAAGATACTATATCAGCTGCTCTAGGCATTAGGCAACATTAGAACTGAACAAGTGATTCACAGTGAATAATTTATTTGGTTAATTTTGCAGTTTTTCCTGTAAGCTGAGTTATCTGCAAGCATTTACAAGTAGTATTTCTTGCTACTGCTATTATTATTAGGAAATATTCTAAGACATAAGGGCCACTCGACTCCAGGTAAAAATGAAGCACAACAGGAGGTCATTTCCTAACTGCCCTTTGTGCTGCTCTGTTAACTACCGTACTTGAAAATATAAGGTTGCGTACTGTTAAAAAACAAAAAGAATAATTCATGCTCCAGCGAACTTGCAATGATCTTCAAATCTAAGCATACCATAACAGTCTGATCATTATTAGCTGTATCTGCTGAAAGAAAAAGTAGGGAAAGACATAAGAAAAAACAAATCCTTCACGTTATTTAATTCTTATAAAACTGTCATCCTGTGGGACTTTTATAACAGTCAGATTTTTTTCCCCCATAAAACATAATGGAACCCCTTTTCAGTGTCACCTTAAGTGACCACTGTGGCTATTAACACAATATCTTTTTAAGTATGTGTTTTCATAGTAGGAGGTGAAAACCAGCAGTATATGTAGTATAATTATAGTTATGCCATACTCTTGTGTGAGTGTTCTTTGAAAGGACTGTACAAATCACATTCCTCTTCACCTGGGTGTGTTCATCTTACAGCACACTACCTTTTTATGTCGTGGTTTATTGAATTTTCTTTTTATCTTGCCATTTAGGAAGAATAAGAATGAGGGCATTAGCATGACCTGATGGTAAATGGATTTTGTAATCAGACTGGTGTCATTAAATCTCAGTCTCTCTCTCTGTCTCTCTCTTTCACACCCCCGCACAGGCACACATGCACCTAAATATATATATATATAATACATTTTCTCTATATAATTATATATATAGTATATATTATATAGTATATATTATATATATTCATTAGATACATTAAGTTTTTATTTTATGCTATATATTTTATATTATATAAACCACATGTGGGTGTGTATATACATTCAACACTATTTAGACTCCTTTATGAGGGTCATTATCAATTAAAATAGAATTTGGATTGTGACTATTTAGCCAAGCTAAGTTCCAAAGCTATCTCATATTCGGGATTCTCTTTAGTGCTTAATTTCCCTGAACAGCCTTTCTAACAGCTGGCTCAAATAATTTCAGAGTTTTTTATTGTCTCGGATGTTTTATAAAACATATGCGTGTTTGCTGTATGACAAGGTGATTTTAGTTGTCCTCAGCTTGATAAACATTATTATTTAAGGATTTTGCAAGGTCAGTGCTAGGAACAGTATTTCTAAATTTGGTTTTCTGTTAACTTGGTATTTAGCTCCTTTTCTTGTTTAATCTTACTTGTCCAGGGGAGGGGTTGTTTGTTTTTGCTTAATCTTCTCAAATGAAAAATGAGTCCCATTTTGCAGTTAAGTATACATACATACATCATTTTGACTCTGTGTTGAAAACTGAGGTACAGTGAATCATCACAGAGCCCTTCTTATTAATCCTGAAAAAGCTGATTGCATGCATTGTCATGAGGGGCTTTCTTTTTCTGACTACATAGAGATATAATTAAGAAACTGAAGTTGTTACAAGGAAGTTAGGCAACTGAAAATGCTGGGTTAAGGTTCTACTAGAAAATACCTATTTAAAATTACCTGAAATGTGCAAAGCTCTCAAAAATCGACTGTATTGGTAAGGAAAAAATAACAGAATTCACAGCACTATGATGAACAGATGGGGCTTTTTTTGCTTAGGCAGAGCTAGGTGTTTTGGGAGTTACTTAAAATAAGCCTCTCATGCCAGTTTAGGTGCCCTAGAATAGCTCTCCTGCTGCTCCTCTAGAAGGGTACTGCTCTCCCATAGGTCGTCTCATTTTTACCAGCTCCTTACAGCTGTTTTGGAGACATTTGGGTGTCAACATAAATACTAGATGCCTGTGTGTAGATAATGGAGTTTCACCCCTTAAGTGTATGCTGTAAACGTAAATGTGTTTTGCATATTCCCAGAGGAAGATAATCTAATCTCCCTTTTCTCTTATTCAAAGATTAGAGTAGTCTTGATTATTGTTTTCACCTTCTGAGCCTCTTTCATATTTTCAGCGTAAGAAACTTAGAGTTCGCTACACGTAGCACTGAGCTTGCCTAGAGAGGGTGCTTAGCTCTGCCCTCTGACAGGGGGATATCCTGGTCTCTGGTGTTGAGGGAGACTCTCCTGGCTCTCACTGGGAAAGGATATTCCTGTTAGAGATTTGAATCTGCTGGGTTTAGGTGGTTAGTAACTGATTTTGCCAGGGAGACGCATTTTATCTGGAAGAGTGGTGTAGTGGGAAATACTACAGTCAGTGTTGGAAAGGTGTCTTCCCTGGCTCTTGACAGCGAGACCTTTTCCAAATAATGTTTTTTTCTTCTACAGTAGTTTTTTAGAGAGGAAAGAACTCAGAAAAATTAACAAAGAAAAGGTAAAACCAGTAACGTTCCATTATAAGTCACTGGGAGGTGGGTGCATGTGTGAAGGGAAAACTGTGCACTCATGGTAATGTTATGAAAAGATGTTTTGAAAGATTAGACCCAGATTTGTATGGAAAGTGATCTCATATTTTACTCTCTAAGTTATACTTTTAAAGCTTTGTAATGAAAAATACTAGGGAGAAAGGATAATTCAGGAAATTGATGTCTAAATATGATGTATATCATCCCCAAATAATCTATTTGAAAGCACAGATCATTTCTCTCTGATGGGTGTGTTCAGCCATTTGAAAGTTGATGGTTGCTTGTCATTAATGTTTATCTCAGAGGAATTCCATTACAACCAACACAAATGCATGTGGTATGTGAAGAAAATAAAATGCAGTCGTTTGGTATACAGGTTAAAGGTGTTCTAACAATTTTCAGTTTTAATGGGAGTGAGGTGTATGTGTGTATATGTATATTTTTTTAAGAAAACGAAAAAGCTGATTACATAATGTATACCAATAAGCTGCTATTTTCCGCTGCAAAGGTGTTTGAATGTAGTGCAAATGGAAAAATTCAGGGCAATTCGTTTGCTTAAAGAAACAGTATGTAGGGGCTTAAAGATTTGGTACATAATATTATTTTTAGTCCTTTAAAATGCAATGCCCTATATGAATGTAATTTAACTTTGGAGATGTGAATTAAATAGAGATAAAAACTAAGCTTTGTCCTTCCCACTCTATATTGAATAATATTGGCTATACAATAGATAAACTCTAATTACATCTACTGCGCATGCACACACACACATGCACACACACACTGACCATTGCAGTCATAGAAGTATACATAGTGGTCTATCATTACTAGAATTGGATTTCTCAATTATTTCTGTGTGCAGATTAAACTGTGGAAGATTTTTAAGTCATGATATAAAGCACTGTGATACAATGGCTTGGTTTATATTATATGTAGGTGTTCATACTGTGATTTCTGTTATGGAAAGTCTTTGGTATTTATTTCCAAGTATTTAATAGGTATTCAATTACTTCAAAACATCTAAAATTTGTAGTGCTAGGTTAGAAGTCAAAAGTCAATCATGCAGTCCAGAAAACAATTGTGAACTTGTGCAATTGCAAATGATGCTATTCAAAAAAGGTGGGGGAAGGAAGAGATGATACAATAGATACCTTTTTCTTTAACCAAATGAGTTGGATGTGTGAAGCATCATGTGGCAGCTGGCCTGTGTTGTGTGTGTGGTATGCAGACAAAGTCCCAGGTTTCCAGGAGCAGTCAGACAGAACTGATTTTGGAAAGAAGATACTTCTGGCTCTTCTGCTATGCACCTTGCCCAGAAAGGCTTTGACAGCTTCATCCACCTGCTACATACAGAACAGCTCTAGTTTTTTCACAGCAAGCGCTACAAATCCTTGAGCAATTTTGAATTTCCTAGATATGGCAATGAACCATTTCCATTCCAAAGGAATAAGACATCTCCCAGAAGAATTACATCCTTTTTGAGTGTACAAAGAGCTCTTCAAAGCAGGGACAGCTCAGGCTGTGGCTGTTTCATATTTGTAGTCCTTTTACAGACCATCTGCCTGTTCAGTAACCTCATAGGAGGGAAGTGAAGAGAAACACCTCCCGCCCCAGGAGTGTCTCTGAGACTGGCCTCCACTTGCCAGATGGATGCCATGAAGTACAGCCAGACACTGAGCAGGCACACTGACAGGCTGTCAAGTCATTGCTGTAGGTAGTTTTCACATATTTGTAGATTGGGCCAGTGAAGCCTTCAGTAGCAAAAAGAAGTGTTCCTGGACCAACTCCAATAATTTCAGTTAAAGTTTACCAAAATAGCTTATGAATGTGCGTATCAGGGCATTACCTATGTCTGGACAGAAGTCATCTTGGTTTTCATATAATTGATTTATTATTATTATTATTATTATTATTATTATTATTATTAGGTATCATGTAGTTACTTGCACTCTGCCAGAAATTGCTCAGTTTGCTTGCTTACATTCAAAATGCAGTGCAGTCTTCTTATTAGATCTATATGACTATCCTTGATTTAAGTATTTTTCTTAACATGGAAATTAAATATTGCTAGAAACCCTCAACACAGGAAAGAGAAATCTGTAATGGTGTGAGTGGTAGGAAATAAATGTGTTGATGGAACCCATATTTGTGTTGGCAAGTCATCTGGCAAGCAGTCCTGTCAAAAGCACTCTGGCATCCCACATGAGATGACTAGAGAAAGAGCTGTGCAATCATGCCAAAACACCGTGTGAAAAGAAGAAAGATCTGATAAGATTATCTCTGAGATAGGAAAGAATTGAACTACGTATCAAAGTCAAAAGATATTACAAAAGGTGGAATTCAGTTGACCCAACTATGTAGTCATCTTCAGCAATGACAGGAGGATATTACAGTAACAATGCATGCTTTGACAAGAAAATTTCTAAAATACTTGAAAAGAAAAATATATAAAATATAAGCAAAGGGAATTTTAAAGACATGAAGTGGAATTGGGCTCTGTCATTTATTCAAGTACAAACTGAAAGAGAACTCAAAGAAATAATGAGTTTGGCTTGCTTTTCTGTCATAAGTATGCTGGAATTTTTGCTGCAAGCAATGCACACACAAATGGATTCTAGTTTCATCAGAAGCGTATATGTTAAATGGGTTGTAAACAATCCTGCTTATTTCAAATGTCTGAAATTCAAAGCTTGGTTTTTAGTCAAGCTTGAAAGACCTCACCGGGAAATCGCTGTAATTTCCAAATTATTTCAAAGAAAAAGAAAAAAGGGTTGCTGATCCTTGGAAAAAAATTCAGATGTGAAATCCTGGATTGAAAAGCTTTGAGGAGAGTTTGGAAAGGTTTAAGCAAATTGGAAAGGAATTCAGAAACTGTTTCCAAACTATTTCACTCCAGAATACTCAGTTTACCTAATTTTTATTAGGTAAACTGTCAATCTACTAAATAGGCTTCATTCAGACAATGAATTCATTTCATTGCAGAAAATGAATTGATATTCATTTTTTATTAGGAGAGATTATTTTTAATAGCAGAAAGAATCTTCTTTGCAAAGCCTACCTCAAAGACTTCCACATCATCAGCAGGTAGAAAGGCATTCAAAAATATTAATTTTTATGTTGATTTTTTTCTTTTTGTGTGTAAGAAGTCAGTTTTAGTGACAAAAATGTGATAGATTAAAAGTATCTATATAAAGATGCAAGAGATTTCTGGCCACAAGGGCAGAACTCAAACCAATGGGAATGAGCCCCAGCTTGGTAAGGACTCTTCTTGCCCTTCTTTCTTTCCTTCTCGTCCTTCTTGCTTTCCGTCTTACTGGTTCTGGTGTCCTTCTTTGGACCCTGCAAGAAATATGATGTAATTTTAATCTGGAACTCAAGACCTGCAGATAAATGAGAGCTTAGGGTAACAACATGAGAAGTAATTGGAGGTGATGGTTGTGCGGTAGCTCAGGTTCTGCACTGTGTCAGTGAGACGCCGAGTGAAGCAGACCTGTCTCTGGAGCCTGCACGGCTTGGCCAGCACCTGAGCAGTGTGGCCRTGACGAGCTGTTTTGGAGAAGCTGTTTTGTTACAGACACTGATTCTGTTGGTTAAGGCAATTACATGAAAACTGAGGCACCTAGAAAAATGTTCTATTTTGTTTTGGTGGCGAATGAAGAGGAAGATTTCTACTATAAAATATTGCACTTGAATATTTTGAATATTAAAAAGGATGAGAGTAGAAAATTTTTCCTATTTTCCATTTTCCTAGGAATAGGAGGTGCTGTAAGGCTTCTACTACTCATGAAAACACTACACTGGGAAAGTATTTCCATAAAGCTAGCCTCACCAAAATATCTAGGTCTTCTCTTCATTGAGTAAAAATCTGTACAATATATTGAGAAATGTGGTATCTATGATGTATGTATAATCTGTCAATGTACACTCTTGAGCAGAAAACAAATTCTGGACCTAGAGGCACTATACAGAGATATTTATTTTCCTCTTGGATGCAAGACTGAGTTAATAAAGGTTCAAGCTGGTTGGCCTTCCTGGTCTCCYATGTGGATTTACTGGTTCATGTAGTCAAGAAATCAGGTGAATCCATGCTCTATCATTCACTGCACATATGATGCGTCTTATTCAAAAGGAATAAGAAATAGAAATTTAAGTTTGCAAAACTGTAATATCATTCTCACAGTCCAAACAGGCAAATCACGTAATGCAGCTTAAAGACTGTGTATGAAATGATGTTTGTTATTCCACAGAATAATTTTTTTCTATCCATCCATCTGTTCATGTCCTGGATATTTTTTCTAGTAGTGAGTTGCTCTATAAAACTAAAGATTCCTCACCGAAGAGCTGTTAAACAAAGAGACTATGTTGCACACGGTAACCTACAAGGTTTTTCTCTCCTGTTTTCCAATGGTTTTGAAAACTTGTATTCTTTAGTAATTCAGTGCAGGACTATAAATGATATGAGAAAATATGGTTCAGGCTTGCAAAACCAGTGTCTGAAGTTCTAACTCTTCTTTGAAGAGAGATTGTTTTGATTCCTTCCCTGTCTCCCCCCACAATTAAAGTTTCAAGATGTTTTGCAGACAATTTGATGGAAGTCACATCACTAAGGATAGCTACAAACTTTTCATGATGTGAAATTTATAACAACAATAAAAAAAGGCTCATCAGTACTGTGTCTTTTTGTTAAGAGATTATTTTCTGGGGATATACTCAAGCACAGTTTTCTGCAAAGATGATTCATTAAGGCTTTTTTGTTTGTCTGTTTGTTTTTTAAACAAAAGTGGAAACACTTAAGAATCTGATTAAATCTCAGATAAATCATTCACATTCTTTCCATGAATTTCAGTTGACTTTGATTTAGACCTTAAATCTCTTATGAAGGAACAAAGGAAGTTTTGTGTGGGTATGTCATGATGGCTGAGATGAATACTTTCTAAAGAAATAATTCTGCATGGCTAAGGAAAGCAGGGTGGGGATAATGATCATCTCATGACTATCGTCAAATTATGGTGCATCCAGGATTCTATTTATCATTTTATGTTTCAGCAAAATGTACAGTTGTTATGCCCAAGCAATGGTATACACATCAGAATATCCAGTTAATTAGAGTGATACATTTTTAAGATTTTTACAAGGCATTTCTTCTTAAAATAATTCTGTCATGTTATGCCATACTTTAGCACTTAAGGCTGCAGGACTGTGAAAACATCAAGGTAAATTCAAAACTACTGTGGTATAAATCTAGTGCAAGTTCCATATAAAGCGAGCAGTGCAGATTCTCTTTGTTCATGTCCCTTTGAATCTTTGAAGTGGCAAGAAATATGGGAAAACATGCCTAAAATGTCAGAGGGAGAAAATTCACTGCTTATATAAAGTGATAGCCTTGGTTATAGAGTAACTACCCCATATAGAAGCCCATTTTGGCTTTGAGGAAGTAAATAAAAGGCATGAAATAGAACACATTTTGCCAACTCACAGTGACATGGCGTCCCAGCAGGGCGAGATTGTAGACAGCTGAAATAAGCTAAAGCAGTTTATGAACTGCTTAAATTCTGGGGCTAAATCTGGCCCAGTATTCAAAAGCACCAGAGAAACGAGTTTTGAAAATTCTTATTTCTCCTTTATGCCTATGCAAATGTTTGGACAAAAGAAGACGTAATTAAACTTTCATTGCATTATGCTCTTGCTTACTAATGCACAAAACGCAATATACCATTGAGTCAATTTTGTGCAGTCAGTTTTCCAATAAAAAAATCTTGATTATTGATTTATACACAAGTTATCCTTTGCAAGGAAGTGCTTTAATGAAAAATATATTTAAATAATTTCCTTTATAAAACTAGCTGAAAATGGGATGCATAAAGTAATTGTTTGCAGTATCTGACCTCTTGTTTTTGTGTTATCCTGATTTTTCAAATGTGACCTGTTTAAAGCTTTTGTCTATATTCACTGTATGTTTCATTTTCTTTTTTATTTCCTGTGCCCAGCCAAGTGTCTCAGCAGACAAAGAGAGTCTTCGCATTACCTCAAGAAAGAAGGAAAATCAGAGCATCCAGGAGTGTGATTCTCAAGACGTAAGTTTAGCCCACTTACAAATCAGGTTTTAATATAGACTGCATGAAAATATGAAAGCCTTAGACAGTTACCAATGTGATTTACTTTTCCTAATCAAACTGGTACATATATTTTATAAGCCAGCTATATTCTACATTAAAGTGCTGAGGAGCAAATGCTCTTGGCTGTCAATTTATGCAGGTGTGCTCGCTGGGTTTCTTTTACAGACTATCTAATAGGACTTGAAGAGCTTTTGCGGGGAAAAAGATGGTAGAAAAGGTGTCATTTGATGTTTAACCATTTCAAGAGCTACTCGTACTCGCACGGCTGGGTTGAAGAGCTGCTGGGTCACCGGGCGATGCAGACCGCTGTTTACATAGCATGGTCATTGAGATGCAGGCACAGCTGTCACAGATGCTTCATTTGATAAAACAAAGCCTGTGGGGAGATGTTTAGCTTGAGCAGTAACAGGTGACAGTGTAACAGTGTAAGTAGGTAATCTTGTCCTCTGCCAGGCGAGGACTGCTACAAGCTTCGTTCTTCTTATGACAYGTCTGACAGCTAAATCTGCCTCTTTTACTGAGGCAAAACTCTCATTCAGGCAGCGTGATGGGAGCTGTTAACATAAATCCCAAATGCATTTATTGTGGCTGGGATTATAACAATGCAAATAAAACAGAAAAAATGACAGAAAAAAACAGAAAGCATGTGAGAGAGGAAACTTGCTCAGAGAGTGTACTTTCTGCTGGGTAGTCCAAAAATATAGTGTTTAGCAAGTCTGCAGGTGAAATATAGAAGACAGCAGGAGAAAACAGGACACAGTCACAGTGGCTCTTGAAAGAGATGCTGAACATGTTAGCTTCCTCCAAGTGTAACAGACTGACTGACTTGGAGGTAACTGGGCAGCTTGCTGGTAGCGATCACAGCAATGGAGAGCACTTGTAAGGAACAGTTTGGGAAACTGGTCTAGGTAAGTATACCTAACAAATTGTACAAATTGTTGTTTGTAATACCTAACAAATTGTAAAAAGCCATATATATTATCYGTTTATTAAGAACATTATAAATGACTTCCTGCCACGTCCTCTAGAAGGGGGAAGAGACAAAGAGAAATTATCTGTCCAGAAGAGTGCATAATTTGCCATCGCACCTTTCTTAATGTCTAAAGATGAAGGAAGCTTCAGTTCTTATTAATAAAAATAGCAGAAGGAGAGGAAAGAATAAGATATAAAAGCAACACCTTGATGTGAGGAAGCTGTAAACAGGGTGATATTTATGCCTAATAGAAATAGAATCTCCAGTGTAATTAAAAGTTATAAATACAGGAAGATATATCCTCTTTAACATTAAACGGAACTTTTACTCTACCAGTGAAAGGCTGCTGTCACAGGAAAGTTAAAACATCCCAATTTGTCAGAATCATTTGATTTCAATTTAAATACCAGACTAAACCTATAATATGAAAACTGGAAGTTTTCTAGTAAACCTGGTTCCTGATTAAAGAAATGGGAGCAAAATTTTAAAAGAGAACCAAAGCACTAAAATAAGTTTTTCACAACTGACCTAGCCTTGACCACTTTTTGTCCTGCAGGTTGCTCACAGAGCTGAGCAATTTTCCTTGCTGTTGTTTAAGATGAAGCTTTCCTTCTTTCTCTTACATGCACTGTCATTCTCAATGCGGTTCAAGCTGCCCTTCAGCTCAACTGAGCAAACGCTCCCCTCTGGAGAACTTACCTGTGTTTACAGTCCTGTTGTTATCTTTACTCAGTATATTCATCTAGATTAAGACCTTCCTGATGGTCACGATATTTTTAAGATTGGTGGAATATGTGATAGGTTCTGCACCAGGAGAGCATTCAGCGTGTGGGCTGCCAGGGGGTCTTCATTTGCTCTGAGCTCTTCCTAGGCACCGTGTGGGATGCACCAATAGTACAGGTGATGATCTGACATTGGGATAACAACCACTTCCCACCTTTTATCATTATTCTTGTATCTTATGTCATAAAATATATATGTTCTAGAGACAAGGAGGAATTCAAATTAAATATTTTTGAAAAGGGAACTAAAAATGTCCCTTTTTTTCAGTGAATCATAGCTGATTCATGATTATTTCAAAGATATCATTTCAAGTCCTTATAGAACTAGATGCAGTTTCTTTTCCTAGAGGAGTATATTATTTCCATAGTACAAAGCTGTGATTTGCACCTGTGAGCGCTACCACTTTGAGAAAATTCCAAACTTGGGAATATATTAGTGCTTTTGTCATATTTTTATCCTCTGTGTGTGTGTGTATGGGTTTTGGGAGGGGGGGGTCTTTTAACAGAGGTTTTTACAGCTGCTAAGATCCTGATGAGAAAAGTATGGCTGGTGGTAGTCAAGAACGCTTTCTCATGTGTCATTTGTCTTA